>NC_133656.1:231131675-231431675 GCF_009905375.1 Apium graveolens | reverse complement strand
AAGGTATTTAAAATGTGTTATGTACTGGAATGAGCCCCGGTTCTCGTCAAATGTCAAAATTTACCTAAATTTTAGTATAAAATTTTGAAAAAATATGAAATAATTTGGTTTGGTCCCTTGAACATTATTCGATTCTCCTAAATTTATTCCTGGTTCGTCCTGGATTATGTAATTAGTACAATGATAATATTTACTACCTTGAAACGTTCACAGTTTCTACAAATTATATGCAGGAAAATATGTCTATATAGATCTTATTAGGGGGGATAATTTGTTTTCTCACGAGCGAGGATCAAACCCAGGTGAGAGATGATAAACTCTTAAACACTTGAACTATTGGTTGAACTATTGGTGCTCATTTGTTTATTTACTTAATAATGTCATTGGGTTAGTATTGAGCAAATATATTTAATATAATTAACTTTGATTCATAATTTGCAAGTTGGTTGAATCCACTTCTTGATAATTAAAAATAATAAAATATATGTTTTAATACTCCAGGCTTAGAATTGCAAAAAAAATAATTGTATTTTCAGCTAATAGATGTTTTCACTGTCCACTTGGATTAATTAGACATTTCATCCAACCCCTAGTTTGAAAAATTCATAAAAAGAAATAATATCTCGCAATCGAACAAAATTTGCTCGAGTTGTGTAGAAAAAATAAAAAGTGTTGAAATCTGTTAACTAACAACTCTGATGAAATCAAACACATTTTCCTGGTAATATTTACCGCAAATTCCTCTTGAGATGAACTTAGATATTTACATGTACAACTGATTTGTGGAGGTTAAACTGAGTAGTGAGTGCTAGTGCATGGGACTTGATATATTTTCTGTGACTGATCTACACAACTTTGTTTACTTCACCAGCTGAAGCTCATTGATTCAAAATGTAGGTTCTTTGTTAAACTTGATGAGCAGATTGCTGCTATAGTTTGCGTCAACGGGGTTGGACCACTGACCATAACTCCAACGCTGTTTCCTTCGCAATTCAGTAGTATCTCTGTAAAGCACAATGAATCGATTCATGTTAGCTAAATGTGTTCCAATGACTGGACATACTTATCTGCAGAATGATCTTGATGCTCTGTTGTGCAGAATATTGAAATTTGTACTTGATAAGATTAGCTTTACTATTAGGCTATTAGCTCTGGTTAAAAGAAGTATCGCTTAAAAATCATCTGTTAAATAGTGTAAATATTTTTCGAAAAAAATGGTTTGGTGTACTATGGATGGACTAATGAAACAGTTATTTTCTTACTCTTGAAATTTGGTCTCTTCCCATAATGGACCTTGGTAGCTTGAAGAAGGGAGAGCTGGGGAAAGTCTTCCAGCTCTATTACGCTTGAATTGCAGTACCATGACTCGTGTTCTGGCGATGCCATTGGTGTTTCCATGTGTTGGACCTGTTTCAAATCTGTGCCATTCTGTCTTTTATTCCAAAGAAAACCCACGGTTGCAGCTGTTGCTATGGACACACACATGAGTAACATGCTCAAAACACACTTTGAAGTTTCCGAGTACATTTGGTAAGTGTTATGTTTATTTGGATAAACGTAGAATTGTGTAAGAATTGCGATAAGCAATATGAAGGTTATAAACGATGCTAATATTATAGCACCCAGCCAAATCCAGTTGTTTGAGCCTAAGACAGCATAAACTGGTCTGTCCGAGGGATTGGGTTTCATCCATACCGCATGGCTCAACTTTTTACTGTCCGTTGTGGATTCTCTATCTCTTGTTATGTATACTTCAATGTTTAGCTGCATTAAAGTTAGGCCATATGTGTTTCCAGACTCTGGTAAAATAAGCTCTAGCAATGAGAGATCCGCTGTTCTCTTGAAAGCTGCCACTAAGAGAATAGGAGGGACCTTGGAGTTTGTTGTGCTTGAAATGAATATCAGTTCACGGAGGATGGAGATAAAAGGAGTAATGCCACTTCCACCGCTCACCATAACAAGCATGTCATGCCTGCACCAGTGCATCATATATCTATGTTCTCAGTTGTCTCTAAATCTTGTCGATGCATCTTCAATGTGGGTGTGTGTCTTAGCAACTTAGATAATGTTATTGGGAAATGCTTTTGCTTATGCTAATCTTCAATCTTTGCATTTTATATGTTAGCACGTACCTTAGATAATGTCGAGGTGCAGGCCCATAAGGTCCTTCGAGTGAGACACTAAGGTAGTCTGCTGGAAAAGGCGATGAGAACTTCTCATACAGTTGGCAAGACCAAGATCCTTCATTTTTAATCACAACGCTCAGGGTCTCGCAGTCTAGTTTACTGTTAGAGGTGACAGTAAAAGGATGCCACTGGGACTTGGATATGGCAGGTATGTTTACAAACACAATGCTTGTTGGATTATAAATTAATCCTGATACCAAATAAATAGAAGAGCACACTTCTGAATCATCTTACTCCTGATAATATCTATTACAATTATGTTTTAACAATGTGAATTATGTATATATGGATCTGATCGATAAACTTACCTGGGCTTTTGGAGAAGTTCAATTCCACAGCTTCACAAGGCAAAATGCGGGCTGAAACCAACCTCACCTTTTGTTGAGACTGAATGAATCTTAGGTAGCGATCAACCAAGAACAGATAGAAACCAGGAAGGGTTAAAAAGGAGTACGAGAACCCCACATGCAATACAAAGAAGACGATGAAGAGAACATATAGATAATGTGTGTAAAGAAAGAGCTCGAAAAGTTTTCTCCTAAAGGAAGAGAAGGTTGTCATCCACATTGCTAGTCCAAAAAACAAGGACACTTCTCCAGCAACATTTGAAATTCCAACTCTGTCCCACTTCAGTGTCTGCAAAAAAGGCCATTTTAAACTTTAATACATGGTGTTAATCCATATGTTGTTATAATATATAGACCTGCTTTCCGACAGTAGTTTGATACTACTCTTTACAAATCCCAGTTCTTCCATTTATGTAATGAGGTATATTACCTTGTAAAGTTGGTTTGTATTAGCCCAGTAAAGGGTACAACATACACTATGTGCAGTAAAGAGAGTCAGGACAGCATGACCAAGCCATATGTGATACTTTATGCTCGACTCTGATGTGAGGCCAACAAGTCGCAACAGTGGTGAGGCTCTAGTTACAGGAAAGAAGAGGAAAGCGAGGCAGATGTTGCCTAGATAGCCAAGTAAGAGGGCTGATCTCTGCAGTTTAGTCTCCCACCTGCCAGAGTGTCACAAAGATGTGTTAGTAATTTTATTTTTGTATAAACAGTCAAATGTTTTGCGAGTACTAATAAGAGTATCATGTTAATTAAAGAAAAAAGTTCCTACGCGCTCTGTGTCAGGTGTGTTGCAATTCTTCTTACGTCTGCAAACATGCCATGAACATACTCTATGGTTACGTCTGGAAACATGCCATGTACATATGCTAAGGAGGACCAAGCTAAGAGCGCAACAAAAAGAAATGAGAATGATAACTCAATCCAAGAAACAATTCCAAGAGGGCCTTTCACCATTGCTGGCCGCCTCCAGCTAGCTAGCGCAGAGGATTCTGAGGTGCTGCTGTTGCAACAGGACATAAAACTTCTAAGTGCCGAAAGTTCATATTGATATGTTTAAGGTGATGGTGAAATGAGATACCTTTCATTTATACTAATGTCGTACTTCTTTTGCAGGTGGAGGTATAAACAACTCAAAATAGCCATGAGTAGGACTGGAACAACGTAAAGCAAAATACTCGCACCTGTGAATTTCATATAAACATTATATAACGAAATATGTCCTGATAAATGCATTAATCATTTAACTATTCCAGGGTAAAATGCGAGGTTATGTTGCATGGATACTGAACCTTGATCCCCAAAGAAGGTGTTAGCGGTGGTTCCCTGGAGACGTGGTAACCAGTGCATCCAAAAGACATTGGTAGGCATCATTATCCATATCATTGTATACCCGAGAAAGATGAACAAAATCAACAATTTTATCGATAGTTGTAACATCTTGACAACCTAGCAACTACTTTAAACTGCCCTCAGGTCCTAATCTCTTGCACCTCTTGCTAGTTGATGCTCGACGATAATTCTCTAGAGGGGAAGTTCACTACTTATATAGTAGTAGTTTAAGCTTATAAGTAACAAGGTTAACTCGAAAAGATCCAAGTAATGTAGGTAGTTCTGCAGTCGTTTACAGTTAATTAAAGTCTGATAAGCAATATATTGGATATGTAAATTTTATAAGTTGATTAATAGGAATGTGTTGAGTTTACCATTCTTAACATGCACCGGAAAACCTGACAACGTTGGCGTAACACTTAGGATTGGAATGTAACAAAATGATGTTTTGTTTTTCTCATTCTGCACAAGGAATGCTGATAGAAATGTGTTCCCAGAGTGACCCTGACTAGCTTGTTTCATTCTGTTCCTTTTGAATGTTAAGCCTGTGTTGTGTGATAAGTGTGCAGTTGTTTTTGTTGTCTTCCTAAATCTTTATTTGTCTTTTTGCATATTCTATCAATTTATTCAAGGAAAAAACATAATGCATGTTTTGATAAATGAAGTTGGTGTCACTAATAAAATATGTATCTTTTGTTTGTATCAAGGGGTATTAATATAGAGTATAAAATTCAGTATAATAGTGCTAAACTTGCTTTTCGGCAGGAGTATATTCGTGCATGAAGAATTAAGAATTCTTTTCTTTCCATTTTTTTTCCCTCTTTCTCTTCCTATAGAGTAGTAGACCTGACAATACTGGTATACGACACGTGAACACGGAACGAAACGACACGAATAATTAGTGTTTTGGATTCGAAAATTTGGTACACGAACACGAAAGTACACGAACACGAAAAAACACTGATATAATTAGTGTCGGGTCTGAGTTTCCGATATAGGTACACGACACGGAACGAAAGTACACGGAATAAATAAATAGTTAATTTTTTTAATATATATATATATATATATATATATAATATTTATATTTATATCCCGCTTCCAAACTCTTCTCTTTCCAATTTAGATCCATATATATTACTTAATTTTGATTAAGTAGTTGACTTTATGATTTTAATTTCTTTTGAATGTCGAACAATTTGTAATTTGTTGTACGCAAAAAGATTTTCACTTGTTTCGTACTTTTATATTCAGAACTTTGTTGTTCACCATTTAAGACCATTTAATTATATATTACATTTTTTAATATTTAATTTTTTTCATATATAATCCGTGTACTTTAGTGTACCAAAGCGGATAAACACGAATATATTAGTATCAGATTAGAGTCACCAAATTGGTACACGAATCCAAATCCGGGTCGGGTTCGGGTTTAAGGTTTGATACACGAAAACACGAAAGTTCACGGAACGTTTGTACACGACACGGAACGTTGCGAGATCTACTATAGAGTGACCAATCCATAGTAGATGAGTTGGTTGAAACCGGAATTTTGTGAGATTATCACCTCGAAGTTTTATATTCGATTTCAAATGGATACACAGATTTAAGTAAGAAGTCGTTACGGTGATACTAGCTCTCCCCAGATCAAGTTACGCTTAAACTAACATGAATATCTGATTACTATTGAATATCTATACGATATAACAACAAAAATTAGTATGATACATTATTTGGTCATTACAAGTTTGTTATACGGTAACTGGGGCAGTGGCCATTTCTATCATAATTTTAAAAAAAATGGCCTAAAATCTTACAATCCGAAAAAATGGCCCTTTTTATCACTTGAAAACGCATTTTTATTTACGTTTTTACAAAGCGCATTTTTTATTTACGTTAATATTAATTTTAGAATATAAAATAAAGTTAAAAAAAATAAATAAAAAATAAAAATTTGAAAACGTATCTAAAAGATGCGTTCATAGTATAATCGCATGATAAACATGCGTTTCCAAAATAAATAAGGAATGATCATTACTTTCAAATTTCTGCAGGCCCGGTTCAAGACCCGTTAACAAAACCAATAATTTTAGTTGTTTGATAAACGCAAGTTTTAGTTGCGTTTGTGTGTGATAGAAAGGGTCATTTTTTTAACTTATGATATTTTGCACCATTTGTTCCAGAATTTTGAGATTAAGGGCCTTTCCGTCACAATATATTATAGCCCGACAATTATAGGATAATTAAGTTATACTACTATATACTATATTGCTAATATATATACGAAGCAATACAACAATATTTGTCCTATCAATTAGTTTGTTTTGTACTTCCTCCGTCTCAATTTATCTGTCTTGTTTGACTTTTTGCGGTCAAATTGACCGAATTTTGACCAAATATTTTATATAGTATGTTATCGAAAATATTTATAAAAATTATATGATTAGAAAGTATGTTTGATCTACTTTAGTATGTATTTTTCAGTTTTTCAAAATAATGAAAAAATAAATTTTTATTTACGGTCAAAATTGAGTCAATTTGACCATTAAAAATCAAGTAAAACAGATAAATTATGACGGAGGGAGTATATTTTTATGTTTTGTCTACACGAATGCAAGTCCCAAAAATGATTGGTTAAGTATTCATTTCATTTCATATTTGTGTACACTCATATATGTACTTTTGTATCGTGGTTGTAATTTTAAAAGATAATAAAAGTATTTAAATTTTAAATTTTCCCGTTAAAATTTTTACAAGCTGATGAGTCTTGGTTGTAAAAGTTATAACTAGCCAACTACTACTGCGGTCAAATTTTATTAAACTTAAATTTAAAACTGTTTTTCTATTTTGTTTTGTAAAAGTTATGTATATATAATATTTTCTTATAGTATTTATTCATATAAATTTTAAATAATTATTTATTTCTTATTCTTATATTTTTTTCGTGTCATATATCCTAACAATAAATTTAAAACCGACATTTTTAAATCTAGTTATTTGTTTTTTTTTGTTGTCAGAATTATATATTCAAATATGAAGAGATAAACACAAACAAACATGAAAACTTAGTGACAATTTCTTGTCATTTACTCCCTCCGTACCACGATATTTTTCCCATTTTAACTTTTGTTACTGTTCACGTTAAGCGATTGACTATTAATTTACGGTTAATTTATAAGATCAAACATAGACATGAGTGATCTTATTGTATTCGTGTTTACGAGTACTTTAATACCGTGAAGTTTTTATATTTAATACTAATACGAAATTAAAGATATTGACAATAAAAAACGTGCATTGACAAACGTGTCCGACACAAATGAGAAAAATATTTAGGGACACAGGGAGTACTAGATTGACGCCAGTATTCCATGTGCATGTTGAGCTAAGCCCACAACAGAAGAAAGTGTTTGTCGACCCAACTTATAAGTTGAATTTATAACTTATAAACTGATAAGTTAAATGTTAGTAAAGGCGTATTTTCTTCTTAACTTTTTTTTTTTTATCAATTTTAGTTTTGAAATATTTTTTTTAAATGTTAATCTAATTTAAAATATAAGAATTAAGATAATTATATTTAAAAATTATTTATTTCAATTCATTTAAATAAAAAAAATCTGATTTATAAGTTAAATTATCCAAACATTTGTATAACTCATAAATATTTATCAACTTATCATTTATCAATCACTTATTCAATTTTAGTAATAAGTTACTTGTTTTAGAATTTCTCAAATGGGCACTATGTGAATACATGCTCCACTTATTTGCTATGGTCGGAGGTAGTGCCAACTTTGCGATCAAAATTATTTTTTTTATATAATCTTTTTATTATATCTCATTTTTAGCATTTTTCAAAATAATCTAATTATTGACAACTTGACATTCCAAAATACCAATTTTACTTATTTAATTAACAAAAAAAATTATGATATATAATAAAAATTAGCACAAATGAAATTGCACTCTTTTTCATGTAAGTTTGACATCACATGCCAACTAGATTCATGCCTTAATGATATGTCAATAACTTTAATAAAATGCTAAAGAGAATATAAATTATATCAGAACCTAATATGAAATTGGTATAACCATTGAAAATGTTCTTATCATGGGGCATTAAGTTTTGTTATGATTCTTAAAATGAACACAAACTTTATACAAACTTAACATTCAAGCTAACAATGTTCAAGATGAAGAAGAAGATGAATACAAATTATGAACTACTACTCACTGATTACATCTCTTTGTTTTGTTCAACAGAGAATAAATTGAAGTAAATATGAAAGTAATGTTTTTGAATCTATATATCTAAAACTATTTCTCTCAGAGTTAGTTAGTTATTCTAACTAACTTTTCCCGCCATAATCATGTTGACTTGACCCTTCTGATTTTGACGTGGCAGCAGTCTCAGTATATTTATCAGCCCCCCTCAAACTAGGCGGGCAAGATGTCATGCCTAGTTTGGACAAAATATCATTAAACAGAGTAGATGGCAGAATCTTGGTAAAAACATCTGCAAGCTGAGAAGAAGTAGGAAGATAAGTGAGCTGAATTAGACCCTCTAGTACTTTGTCTCGAGTAAAATGGATATCAATTTCGATATGTTTGGTTCTCTCGTGATGAACCGGGTTCTTGGAAATATGTATGGCACTCTGGTTGTCACAATACAATGTCACTGGTTTAAGATAAGTGACACCAAGTTTTTCAAGGAGTCGAACTAACCAAGTTACTTCTGAGGCAGCAGATGACATCGAACGATACTCAGCCTCAGAAGAACTGCGTGAGACAATACCCTGTTTCTTGAATTTCCAACTGACAGGAGACTTTCCAAGCAAAAGGAGATAACCATAAATAGACCTGCGAGAATCAAGACAGCCCCCCCAGTCTGAATCAGAATAAGCAGCAAGGGTCAACTGCTCACCTCCTTTCAAAAGAATCCCTTGGCCTGAAGTGGATGAAGTGGATGCTACATATCTTAGAACATGAGTTAAAGCCTGATAGTGTGGAACTCTAGGCGTCTGCATGAATTGGCTCAAATGTTGAATTGTATAAGCGAGATCAGGCCTTGTGTGTGTTAAAAAATTTAGTTTACCAACTAAGCGTCGATAGAGACTTGGATCAGAAAACAGCTCCCCTTGCGTTGCTTGCAACTTGAGATTGAGGGGAAGAGGAGTGACAGCTGTCTTAGATAGATCAAGTCTAGTTTCTCGTAAAAGCTCCGTAGTAAACTTTTTCTGGGTAAGAGTAATACCATCCATAACATACCCAACTTCTATGCCCAGAAAGTAGCTCAATTCACTTAAATCCTTGATACTGAAAACTTTGTCCAGGTGAGACTTGAGATGATTCAAACATTGAATATTATTCCCCGTAAGAATAATATCGTCAACATAAACCGCTGCAATTGTAATTAGGTCAGACTGATGATGCTTATGAATGAAGAGTGAGTAATCATTTTTTGATTGATTAAACCCTTTAAGACTTAACTCAATTAACAGCTTTGCGAACCATTGCCGTGATGCTTATTTCAGATCATACAAGGATTTAATGAGCTTACAAACCTTGTTGTATGGATTGGCTAGGCCCTGTGGAACAGTCATGTAAACCTCTTCAATTAGATCACCATGTAGAAAGGCGTTATTAACGTCCAACTGATATAACTTCCAACTTTTGCTTGCTGCCAAAGCAATAAGACATCTGATTGTAGTCATTTTCACTACAGGAGAAAATGTTTCCTCAAAATCAATACCCCATTTTTGATTGTAGCCCTTGGAAACTAAGCGTGCTTTAAACCTTTCTATTGTACCATCTGCCTTTAGCTTGATTTTATAGACCCATTTGCATCCAATTGGTCTTTTACCAGGAGGTAAATCAACAAGAACCCATGTGTGATTTTGATGTAAGGCTTGTAATTCTTTTTCCATTGCTAGCTGCCACCTGGGATCTGTACAAACTTCTTCATATGTAGTAGGTTCTTTAAGGTTTATATGCTGAGAAATCAAAGCTTGATAAGTAGAAGGCAAGGCAGAAAAGGAAACAAGGTTGCACCAATAATTTATGGAAGTAGCAGTTCCACAAACAAAATCATTGTAAATAGAAGGTGTTTTAGAAACCCTTGTGCTTCTTCTCACATTTTGATCAACAACCATTTGTGTAAGATCAAGAACTTCATTGGAATCATGACCGGTACAAGAAGATTGAGAATCTGGTGTAGTATCTGAATTATTTGTACCTGAGTGACTGTGTGATTCTAGGTGTTCAGAAACTAGAACATATGGTAAGATAGTATCATGAAAGGGCGTAAAATATGTACAAGTGGGCAAAAAAATGGCAGGGGGTTTAGATTGTACCGTAGACTGTAAGTGGAAAGGAAAATGTTGCTCATGGAAGACAACATCCCTAATAATTATAATTTCCATATTCAGACACTTATATCCTTTATTTGTATGGATGATATCCGATAAATGTGCATTGTGTAGCCTTAGCATCAAATTTCCCTCTGTTTGCTTTAGAAGTACTGACAAAGCACAAACACCCAAAAACCTTCAAGTAAGATAGATCTGGAGGTTCACCATATAATTTCTCATAAGGACTTAAGAATTGTAGACTCTGAAGTGGCATTCTGTTAATCAAGTGGGTAGCAGATAAGATGCAATCTCCCCAGTACTAAATTGGAAGCTTTGACTGAAAAAATAATGATCTGGAAGTCTCTAATAGATGCCTATGTTTTCTCTCCACCACATCATTTTGCTGTGGAGAGTTAACACAGGTTCTCTGATGAAATATCCCCTTTTTCTCGTAAAATAGCTTCATTTTCCCAACACAGAGTTCAGGTGCATTGTCAGTTCTAACATTTTTTATTTTCTTATCAAAATGAGTACACACATGATGGTAAAATTTCTCAAAAATTTCTGCAGCTTCAGATTTATGTACCATCAGAAAAACCCATGTCATTTTTGTAAAATCATCTACCAGTGTAAGAAAAAATCGACATCCATTGTAAGTAGAATCCCTATAAGCTCCCCAAGTGTCCATGTGTACTAATTCAAATGCAGATACTGAAGTAGAAGTACTAAGATGGAAAGGTATCCTTGTCTGCTTAGCCATATGACATATCTAACAGATTCCATTTAGTGTACAACTATCATTAAAATTCTTGATGTACTTCAGCATATTTACAGGAAGATGTCCCATTCGAAGATGCCAAAGCTTTGCTTTAGTGGCATTTTTATTACTACAACTACTAGAATTCTGTAAAGCATGATTATGTACAGTGGAAGTGAGATTGACCTGTTTACTTGCAGTGCCTGATTTATTGTCTTTATTTCTTACACTGTCCAAGTAATACAACCCATCTTTGAGATTATCAAGAGCTTGTGGCCTCATCAAAGGCCCCTGAAGAAAACAAGAATCATTTGTAAATGTTACTGTACAACCTTTGTCTTTGCATAACTTGGGAATTGATACTAGATTAAACTTGAAATCTGGTACATAAAGTACATCTTCAAGTGTAATCTCTTCATTAATGTATACTATACCAACGTGCGAAACTTTAACTTGCTTTCCATTGGGTATGGTAATGAAACTACTAGCACTTTAATACTCAGTACAAGAAGTGAATAAAGACATATCATAACACATGTGATCTGTAACACCACTATCTACTATCCAGCTTGATCCATTTGAAAATAAGAAACAGAATTTACCTGCTACATGAGCAGATTTTGTGGTCTCTTCTTTCTTCATTGACTCTTCTGACTTCTCTTTCCCTAAAAGGTGTAGAATCTGCATATATTAAGAATTTGTAAAAGTCATAGGCTGATTATTATTATTAGATGGAACATCTTCTACTTGAGCAGCAGCAGCTCTTTTGTCTTTGTCAGTTCTAAAACTCTGCGGGTATCCTATCAACTTGTAGCACCTTTGTATAGTATGACCAATCATCTTGCAGTGATCACAATAGTAAGAACTTGGCTTGTTGCCCCGTGAATCAGAATAGCTATTCCTTGTGAGTTGTGGTTTAAATCTTTCTTGACTGAATCTTCCATTTACTGCAAATGCCATAGATTCATCTGTCCCGGTAGACACATGTGACAATTTCTTGTGATTCTCCTCTTGTACCAAGAGTCTGTAAGCATGTCAAATTGATGGTAACAGATTCATAATTAAGATGCTTCCTCTAATGACTTCATACCCATCTGTTAACTTCATCAAGAACTCCACCAGTCTTCTATCTTCCTGAGACTTCATTAATTTTGCAGTAATAGTACATGTACAATGTGTACAATTGCAGATAAGAATTGTATCAATAGAGTCCAATTAATCCCACAACATTTTGATCTTAGTGTAATAGCTTAAAATGCTATCATTTCCTTGTTTCAGGTCTTGAAGTGACTGCTGAATTGAAAACAAGACAGTTCCAGATGCTTGACCAAACCGTTCTTCAAGATTAAGCCAAATTTCTCTTGATGTAGTAAAATACAGCACACTCCTTGAAATATCTTGATCCAGAACCCCCAAAATCCATGAAATCATCATATTGTTACATCTATCTCAAGCCTTATAAGTACTGTCAGTAGATACATGTTTCACAATCGTTCCATCAACAAAACCTACCTTGTTCTTAGCTGCTAAGCTGATCAACATCGATCTTTTCCAATCACTAAAACTATTTCCATCAAACTTAAACGATACTAGTTTCATACCAGGATTATCCGAGGGGTGTATGTAGTAAGGAGAAGAAGGATCAAGAAGAGAAGTATCAGTGGTTTGAGTTTGTTGTTGTGATGTAGACATTTTCACAAACAATTTGTAAGCAAGAAAAGTAACAAGATGTTTGATAATATTTGATCAAGAAATGAACAATTCAACAAGAGATTTTAAGAATCAATCGCGGATAATATCAAGGAAACGAAACAAATTTGATATCAAGCGAAAGAAGATAGAATCTTAATCGAGACAAGACAAGAGATGAAAAACTCACAGGAAATCACATAACAGATGGATTCCAGACGCAAAATCAACAAATAAACGATGATCTTGAAATATTGATCGAATAGAGATTAATACCTCTCAATTAACAATGCGGAAACCAATCAATTGCTTGGTAGAATCGTTACCGGAAGCGGTGATACCATATTATGATTCTTAAAATGAACACAAACTTTATACAAACTTAACATTCAAGCTCATAATGTTCAAGATGAAGAAGAAGATGAATACAAACTATGAACTACTACTCACTGATTACATCTCTTTGTTTGTTCAACAGAGAATAAATTGAAGTAAATCTGAAAGTAAAGTTTTTGAATCTATATATCTAAAACTATTTCTCTCAGAGTTAGTTAGTTATTCTAACTAACTTTTCCCGCCATAACTATGTTGACTTAACTCTTCTGATTTTGACGTGTCAGCAGTCTTAGTATATTTATCAAGTTTAGTGGGGTAACCTTTTTAACATGAGAGTGCATCTCAGGTGGTAAAAGATCAACAAACAATGGTGGCAGTTTAAACATGTCGACTCCTTTTCTCGCTGCCTGTGATTTCGATTTGGCTAGTCTTTCTTTGTTCTCCCGATATCTTCAATCTGTCTACCTAAATGCTTATATAAGACATTTCTGTTAAAAGTTACTTTAACTAACAAAACATAATCACACAAAATGTTGCAGCTGTTGGATAAAATATCGTCCAGCTGTTTTTTTTTGGCAAAAAGTAAAGATTTGTCTATTGTTATAGGGAGAATTTCGTATAACAATGTTGTGGAGGTTAATGGGCGGAACAAAGATCAAGGACAGTGTTTGAGGGCGGAGGAAGGTTGTTTGGTGGTGGCTGAGCTTGTATGTGGACTCCTTAAGAAAGAATAGGGTTTGTTATTCTCTATCAAGTGTCGACTCATGTCCCATACAAGTGCCTACGTACCCTATTTATAGGGATCAAGCCTCACGTAGTTCTTGGGGAACAAGTCACGTAGGCTAGGGTTAGGACTCTTCAGCCCGTGCAGCCCAAGCCCACGATAAAGTCAGGCCTTCAGCCAATTAGTCACGTAAATCTCGATCGGCTCCACACGCTTCCTACAATCTCGCGGAATCTCCGCAATCCTTCCCGTGATTGTAGGAACAACCCGTGTCGACCCCGAAATCTACGAGCAACTCAGTCATCTATGAGTCACTTTCCATGTTGTACACAAAGTCTTTCGATGCGGCCCGGCCTGGTCACCTCGGCCCGCACCGCCTTCAAATAATAAATATAATGTTACCTCTGTTTCTATAAGATGTGGGCTCATGAGCTCAGCCCGCGTGTGGGCAGCTAAGCCCACCTCGCATGAAGGCACCTGAGCCCACCTCGCGTGGGCACAACCGAGCTCAGCTCGCATATGAGAGCCCAAATGACAAATGTGAGCTCACCTTACATGTGTGAGCCCAGCTCGCATGTCCTCACTTGAGCCCAGCTCGCATGTTTGAGCCCAACTCTCATGTCATGAGCCCAGCTCGCATATGAACCCAGCTCGCATGTTACGAGCCCAGCCCGCATGTGAACCCAGCTCGCATGTTACGAGCCTAGCCCGCATGTGCTGGCCCAAGTCATATAAATCCATGGTTCTAGCCCACACACAAGAGTCCAGCTATTTAGTGCACCCACAGGGACCTGTTTAGGGCCCATGGCCGAAAGCGGGCATAACAACTACCCCCCAAAATTCCTGGTCGCATCTTGAGGCTAGGTATTTTCTAATCTTTTTATGGCCTCGCAAGTGTGAGCCCACCAGGCCACACCAAGCCGCCTCGCGTGTCTCGCCTCGCATGCCTTTCATCTTTGCATTCATTTTGACAGTCGTTGGACAGCTGGCGTGGGGATTCGTGTCATCTTATGAGATGACGACACGTGTCGCCTCCTCCTTTCTCTCTCCTATCTCCTATAAATATGTGAGATTTCAATTCATTTCTCACATTTCTAAGAACACTTCCTGAATTGCTGCTCAATTTGCTCAAGGATCTACCACGGCGAAGATTATCATTTCAACAAGAACCGTCTACCGGCGGCGATATTCTCCGGGACCAGATTCATCAGGATCTTCATACACCTCTCCCACAGGTACTCTTCGATTCGAGCCCGTTTTTTATTCATGCTTTATTCACGCACACCATGCGAGCACACACCACCTGTTCGATGCGAGTTCACACACAACCACAACGCGCGATGCGAGTCCTTTTGCTCATTTAGATACTTAGGTGCGATCCCGTGTGAGATGTGAGGACACTTAGGTGCGATCCCATACTTGTTTTTTTTGTTTTCTTTTTAGGGCCACACACTAATTTTCACCATCTTTTACAGATGTCGAGTGCGTCTTCAGCCCGCTCCTATGGATCATCTCGCTCTTCCTCGAGCCCGGCTCGCACCTCTGCTAGCCCGGCTTGCTCTTCAGCTACTCCATCCCCATTAAACCAATACCCTCCTGAGCAGCGAGGCTCCAAGGACTTCCAACACGAGCTGACCTCTCTTTCTGGTCGTCTTAGCCAACCTATCTCTCCCGGCTCAGCTATCACCCCTCAAGGGGCTTTGAACATTGCCAGAGTTGAGAACTCGATGCGAGCAGCTGGATCCGGCTCGCTTGATATTCACCTCGACCCGAACCCTGAGGATTTTACCAGGGAGAAGAATATATATAATTGGAGAAATAGGCCCATGGACCTCTCTCATATTCCAGCCTCCCTTGGGGTAGAAGAGCTGCTAAACCGCGAGCCTGCTCCCTTGGATAAGGACCGAGCCGAGGAGATTTTAAGAGAAATGGCCGAAGAGAGGGCAGCCCGTCTGAGGCAAGCAGCAGCTAACCACCTCGACCCCATTCACCTTGACTCAGAATCAACTGACAGCGACCTGGGAAGTGCATACTATGACACCGGGAAGAAAGGAAAAGAGCCTGTAGCTGCTGAATATCCCATCTTGGGACTCGAGGGTGAAGAGGACGGCTCGTATTGGTCCTATGACTCTCCTCAGAGCGAGGAGGTGGCAGATGTTACAAGTCAGTACAAGATTTGTAACTATAATTATGCCCCCGCGGCCTCTCCTGAGCCTTATGTGCCTCCTGCCCAGCCCGAGCTCGAGGGTAAGATTGTTTTCAAAAGGCAGATCATTCCTGATGGGGAGGAGAGCTCAACTGCAAACGAGGAGGTTAAGGTGCTCGCTTGCCGCGACCTGCCTACCTCGCTGACTCAGAAACATCTGGCCGAGCACATTGAGCAGTTTCAGCTCGAGGGCCATATTGTCTTGCCCCTACCTCATATGAGATGCTATAGATTCAATCACTCGGAGAATGGAGGCAGGGTGCCTCGCATGGTCTTGTCCACCTTCCTATTAAGGCTGGGAATCTCCTCTCCTCTTCATCCCTTCATCAAAGATGTTTGCGAGTACTTCCAGCTCGCACCCCTTCAGATCAATCCAAACGGATACCGGGCCGCCCTCGCATTGTACATCATGTACCACAAATGCGGGTGCCCTTCTCTAACCACGAGGCAGCTGGGTTACTTCCTCCATTTGAAGCATTCTCCTAACGACTTTGGGTATTTCTACTTCTCTGTCTGGCCGTGCTTCAACAAGAAGAACCTCATCCACAACGGGCCGAGCAACTCAGGGAAGTGGAAAAGCCCTTACTTCTATATCCACGAGGTGCCTCGAGTCTAGACTCATTTTTATTATAATCCATGTAAGTTTTCTCCTGCCCGCTCTCGTCTCTTCTACCATAGCTCTTTCCTTTTAACAAGAATTTCTTTTATCTCCAGCCACCCCGCCTCGCACTGTCCTTGTGGGACAGGAAAAGATAAACGCGGACAGTCTTCTAAACCTTCCTAAGGCGGACCGGGACATCCGAAAACTCATAACGACCTCCAATCTGGTCGCATGTGGGTTTTTGAAGGAAGGAGTGAGGCTGACTCCTCAGAAGAAATCTAGGAAGAGATCCAGAAAGGGTAAGAATATCGGGCCCGCACGTCCGGGCCTGGCTGCTCGCATGCGCGAGCTCGTGTGCTCGTGTGCTCACTTTTCCTGCATGCATCTCGTTTCACATTGCACTTTAATTCTCCGTATTTTTCACCTGCTCGCATTACTTCTTTCCTTTGCATCTTGTTGTGACTAATCTATTGCTTTGTTATTTTCTTTTTCAGAAATGGCCATCTCCCCTATCCCCTTCATGGAAGAGGCTGAGCAGGCTGCGGCCTCGGGCCCAGTTCAGCCCGCAGCTGCGAGCACAAGGGCTCGCTCTCAGGCCAATCCTCCGGCCCGCATGACTACTCTCTCTGAGCATCTCAAGGATTCAGGGCCCTCTCCTCGACTAAAGAGGCATAGAGGTAAAGAAGGAAAAACTGGCGAGCCTGAGCCAAAGAAAGCTGCTCCCTCTGATGCTCCTCTTCCCTCTTCTTCTTCTGCCACTATGGTTACGACCACATTCGGCCGGCTCGCCCAAGGTCACATCAGCGAGCAGGATTTAAAGGATTGGTCTTCTTCTGCTCTCGAGGTTAACCAGGATGCACTCTCCTGAGCCGCGGCCGAAGTATACTATCGTCAGTTATCTAAGGCTCGAGAGATGCGAGCCCTCAGCCAGACCAACACAAAGTTCGAGGCTAAAGTTAGGTCCCTTCAGAGTAAGGTCGTTGAGCACGGGCAAGAGAAAGTTACGCTGGTGAACAACTATAATCAGAAGATAGTTAACCTGAACGCTGCTCACGACAAGGCCCTAAGGGAGCAGAAGGAGGCTCATGACCTGGCTGCTGAGGCATGTAAGAAGGAGAAGGATGCCCTCGAGGAGAGGGTGCTCGAGCTGGAGGGATCAGTCTCTGCCCTGACCGAGGGCCGTGAGGCCGCCCTCGCTGATGCTAGGAACCTGGGGGCCAGGAATTTCATGAAAGTCTTTATGAAGAAGGTTCCTGACTTCGATTGGGCGGCTCTGGGTGCGAGCACAGCGAGGCATGCTGACAAGTTGAAGCTGGAGATGGAGAGGGATGCCCAAATTGCTGAGGAGGCTCGGCTCGCGGCCGAAAAGGCCCAGGTCGCTGGTGAAAATCGTGAGGGAGCAGAGGCTGATAACCCTTGATGTAATTTTGATTAGAACTAGACTTTTGACTGGGTAAGCGGGCACCCCTCTCGCCTCGCGCTTGTATTTGAAATATTCTGCCTCGGGGCATAACTTATTTAACTTTTGTTTGTATAAAATGTCTAAGTTTTTTGTGCCCGCGCGTATGTCTTTACGGTGCTAGCTGTTTTTTTTTACCATACTTCTACTGACCAAAAAGTAATCATAACTCTGGCCGCTTATGGCGAGCGTTACCCCTTCACCGCGAGCCCAATTTATTCAGCTCGTGTCATTTGTTCAATCAAACGACCATTGAAAGAGAATGCCAAGTGGAACAAGCCCGCATCGACTCGCAGGTGTTGTAGGTGTGCTCGCACTAGGAGCTCGCATGTGTCTTCTCCTCGCATCATGCGACTTTGAGTATGTTTGATGGAGGGCTGGGCCCCCTGGGTCGCATTTATGGTTTTGAGGGCCAGGGTATGAGTTCGCATCGCGGGCCTATATCTCTATCCACATCTTTTATCTACTATGTGTTCGTATTTGTCTAAGCGGGCCGTGGCCCGGCTCGTTTCATGTTCTTGGCATCAAGCGGGTCGGGGCCCAGCTTGATTTAACATGTTAATAAAACAACTGTTCTGTCCTCGCATGGGTTCCCAAGGATGGGGTCCCCTGCTGGGTATTTAATCTATTAACAGAAGTTAAAATATCAAGTGCACAAATAGAGATCAATCGTTTATTCATAGATAATGGGAAGTGAAAGGAATACATGCTTGTGGTCTCAGGGAGGCACCTATATGGCACTACCCCCCGAGACTTAGGAATATTTGAAGATAATACTAAGTCTGAAAAGAATAATATTACTGATAATACTTGCGAAGGTGTTCCGCGTTCCAGGCTCTTGGGATCAACTTGTCTTGCATATCATTGAGGTGGTAGGTTCCCTCCCAGAGCACCGATTTTATCTTGTAAGGGCCTTCCCAATTTGCTTCCAAGACTCCGTGACTCACCACCTTGGTATTTGGCATGACCCGACGCAGAACTAAATCTCCCACCTTGAAAGTTTGGGCTCGAACCTTACTGTTGTAATGCCTAGCTGTCCTCTGCTGATATGCCGCAATCCTGATCTGAGCCTCTTCTCGAGTTTCTTCGATCATATCCAAATAGAGCCGGTGATTGACCTCGTTTGCCTCTGAGTCATAGTTGTCCCTTCGAAAAGATCCTGCTCCCACTTCAACGGGCACCATAGCTTCACACCCATACACCAGAGAGAAAGGGGTCTCTCCAGTTGTGGTTCGGGGTGTAGTGTTGTAAGACCATAGGGCCCGGGCGAGTTCTTCTGGCCATGCTCCTTTCTTCTCTTCAAGCTTTGCCTTTAAGGTATGCTTAATGATTTTATTAACAGCCTCTGTCTGCCCGTTACTCTGGGGGTGGCAGACTGCGCTAAAGCTCTTCTGAATCCCCAGCTGCTCACAAAACTCTCGCATCTCCTTGCTATCAAATTGTTTCCCATTGTCAGATATCAGCTTGTAAGGGATGCCATAGCGACATACAATAGCCCTGTATACAAACTCCCTGAGCTTTCTCGCTGTGATAGTGGCTAGGGGCTCGGCCTCTGCCCACTTAGTGAAATAGTCTACCACAACTACCGCATACTTGACGCCTCCCCTGGCCTTCGGGAGTTCCCCAATCAGATCAATTCCCCATATGGAGAAGGGCCAAGGGCTCATGAGGGATGTGAGAGGGGCCACGGGGTTGTTGTAATAATTGGCATATCGCTGACACTTATCACAAGCTCGGGAGAATTCAAAGGCGTCTTTTTTCAGCGTTGGCCAGTAGTAGCCTTGACGGAGGATTTTCTGAGCTAGAGAGCTACCCCCCGAGTGATTGCCACAAATACCCTCATGTACTTCCCTTAGAATATAGTTGCATTCCTCCCCATGTATGCATTTGAGAAGAGGAACACTGAACCCTCTTCTGTATAGAATCTCGTCGTATATCACATAGCGGGCTGCTTTGTATTTTATTCTCCTTGCCTCGTTCTTTTCGTCCGGAAGTGAACCTTCTCTTATGTATGCTAGAATAGATGTCATTCACGTGGGGCCGAGCTCATTATTGAGGCTGCCCACCTCGTGCTCGGGCACACTAGGTTGCCTCTATATATCAAGGGGCACGGTCCCTAGCAAAGTGCTCTCGCGGTGTGAGCCGAGCTTAGCTAGCTCGTCCGCGCCTTCATTCTGCCCACGCGGGATTAGTTCCAGCCTCACCTCGTTGAATCTTGCGATTATCCTCTGTGCGCACTTCAGGTAAAGCTCTGTTCTCAGCCCCTTAGCTTTATACCCCCCATTTATCTGATAGACCACAATCATGGAGTCACTAAACACATTCAAATTCTCGACCTTCATTTCCAAAGCTAGCTTGAGACCGTTGATCAGGGCCTCATACTCAGCATCATTGTTGGTTGCATGAAAGGCCAGATGGGTCGCATGTCTGATTTTGTGAGCCTCTGGGCTGATTAGCTCGATTCCAGCTCCTGCTCCATCACCGTTAGAGGCACCATCCACATATAGGCTCCACCATGGGGCACTATTTTGTCTCTCCAGTCCAACTTCTTCTGTGCTAGGTATAACAACAAGGGCTCCCGGCTCCACTTCTTGATGTGGGGGAAATTCTAGCACAAAATCGGCCAGGGCTTGGCCTTTGATCGCAGTCCTTGGCTTATAATCCACCTCGAATTGACCGAGCTCAACCATCCACTTCAACATTCGACCAGAAGATTCTGGTCTATGCATCACTTGTCTGAGGGGGTAGGAGGTTCGCACTTCTATCTTATGTGCCTGAAAATAGGGCCTGAGTTTTCGGGAGGCCAGAATCAGAGCATACGCTAGCTTTTCGAGGCTTGTGTATCGAGTCTCGGCATCGGCTAGCCTTTTACTCACATAATATACCGGGAGCTGGACACCATCCTCCTCTCGGACTAATACTGCACTTATTGCAAAGTCGGAGACGGCCAAGTATAGGATCAAAGTTTCTCCTGCTTTTGGGTTGGACAACATGGGAGGGCTACTGAGATGCTTCTTTATGTTCTGAAAGGCTTCCTCACATTCTTCGGTCCACTTAAAGTTCCTCCCCACTCCTTTGATTGCTTTGAAGAACTATTGGCATTTATCGGAGGATTTTGAGACGAAGCGGTTTAAGGCAGCCACTCGTCCCGTTAAGCTTTGAACATCCTTCACCCGTCGAGGGGATCTCATCTCGAGTAGGGCTTGTATCTTGGCTGGGTTGGCCTCAATGCCTCTATGGTTGACAATAAATCCCAAAAACTTCCCCGATTCAACCCCGAACACGCATTTCTGGGGGTTGAGTTTCATTTTGTACTCCCTTAGGATCTGGAACATTTCTGCCAGGTGGCGGACATGATCCCTCGCTTCTTTCGATTTCACCAGCATGTCGTCTACATAGGCCTCCATAGTCTTCCCCAATTGATGTTTGAACATCTTATTCACCAGCCTCTGATAGGTTGCCCCCGCATTAAGGAGCCCGAAGGGCATCCCGATATAACAGTAAAGGCCCCGATCAGTAATAAAGGAGGTGTGCTCCTGATCTGGCCCATACATGGGGATTTGGTTATATCCCGAATAAGCATCCATAAAACTAAGAAGCGCGTGCCCAGCCGTGGAATCAACCAGCTGGTCGATTCGGGGTAGAGGAAAGCTATCCTTCGGGCAAGCTTTGTTCAGGTCGGTGAAGTCTACACATGTCCTCCACTTGCCATTGGGCTTCTTGACAAGCACAGGGTTGGCCAGCCACACGGGGTAGAAGGCTTCTCTCACAAGTCCTGCCTCCATTAATCTATCCACTTCTTCTCTGAGGGCCTCTGCCCTCTCTCCACTAATCGGCCGTCTCTTTTGCCTAACCCCCTTCTTTTTCGGGTCCAAGTTGAGCCGGTGGCACATGACATTTGGGTCAATCCCTATCATATCGGAGTGTGACCATGCAAAGACATCCAAATTCTCCCTTAGGAAGCGGGCTAGATCCTCTCTCAAGTCAGGACTTAGGTTAGAGCCTATTCTGAGTACCTTGGAGGGATCATTTGGGTCTACCAAGATCGGGATTGTGTCCTCTACGGCCCTGGCCCTCTCGACCATTGAGGGAATTCTCGGGTCTAGATCTGCTCGAGCCTCGCTAGTTTTTTCCATTTTCGTGATTGCCAAACCTTCCGCATCCTTGAGCTCGGTTTGGTGAGCTTGGGTCGGGTTTATCAAGCGTTCAGAGGTCGCAGTTACAGATCGAGTGATTCCGTCGGGTGGGTCCATAGTGATTGTTGTTTCTTTGTGTGCCCACTTCCCTCTCCTAAGTGTTGCAGTGATTTATTCTGGGCTCTCTTCTTCATCACTTGCTTCCTCTACAATCCCCTCTTGTATCAACATGATGGGCTGAGATGCTTCCATTAGTAAGGCCCCTGGGCGTGGTTCCACATGAATTCCCATGTGCTCGAAGTAGTTCTCGGGCAACTCCTCAATTGAAATCAAATTACAAGTCTCGTGGCCCTCAGGACGTATTCTTTTCCTGCCCTCTGCCTCTTCCATGGGGATGTCGCACTCACCTGCTTCAGCTATCTCCCTTGAGGCATTTCTTGACTCGGCCGCTTTGAGTGCCTGGTTGTAGCAGACCCTGAATTCGTATTGACAGCTCTTCAAGATGCCTACCCCCGTGGGGGTTGGGAATTTTATCGTCATATGATGGATCGAGGTCACCATCCTCATTGCCCTCATAAGGGGTCTGCCCACTATAACATTGTAGGCACAAGGCTGGTCTACGACTGTAAACATAGCGATCTGGGTGGCCACATGAGGCTCCTCTCCTATGGTCACCGGGAGCCGAATTGTCCCTTTCACTCCGATCGAGTCTCCCGTGAACCCGTACAGGTGCCCACCTGTTGAGGTTAATTCTCTATCCAATAATCCCAGATTTTTGTAGGCATCATAAGTCAAAACATCAGCCGAGCTCCCGGTGTCCACCATTGCTCGGTGAACATTCACCGTCCCAATCTTCATTTTTATGACTAGGGCATCGGTATGAGGGTAATGCACCCATTTTGCATCATTCTCTTTAAACACGATATCATCGACCTCCCTTTCAAAGAGCTCCGGGGGCCATTGGCTTAGATGATTGACGTTGGTGAGCGGCTTGTCCTTTGCTTCCCGGGCATATCTGTCCATCGCCTTCCGGCTGTCTCCACCAATGTGAGACCCGCCTAGAATAATATGAATACTACCAGCCCGAGGGACCCTTTCTTTGTCTTCTGGGGGTGGAGGAGGGACGGTATGATAATCCGTCCTGTGTCTTCGAACCTCCTTGACAACCCACTCCGTAAGCTTCCCTTGTCTAATCAAAGTCTCGATCTCATCCTTTAGTTGTCTACAATCAGCTGTATCGTGTCCGGTGGCCTCATGGTATGCACAATACTTCGAAGTGTTTCTTTTATTGTAGTCTGTGAGAGGAGTTGCCTTCCTGAATACCCCCTTCCCCACATATGTAGCATATATGTGGTCGATAGAGGCTACCAGAGGGGTGTGTGTCTGCCATTTGCTTGTATAAGGCCTTCCCGAATCTTTTGTGGTCTCTTTGCCACGGGCAGACTTTTTCGGGCTCGAACTACGCCGATATGTCTTCCTCCTTTCGTCAGGGCTTGAGGATCGGTCCCTCTTGTCTCGATAGCTTTCGCTGATTTTCAGCTCTCTCATTGATTTCTCTACCCTCTTGAAGGGTTCGGCTTGCTCATAGAACTCGGCCAAGGTCCTCGGCTCACTCGCTTGGAGGCTCTTCCAAAATTTCGATCCTTCTTTCAGCCCTGCTATCAAGAAATTTTTGATGGTCTCCTCACTGGCTCCTCTCACCTTGGGGACCTCGGCGTTGAACCGACGAAAGTATTCTGCCAAGGGCTCCCCCTCCCTTTGCTTGATGTTGGCTAACGTGGCCACAGGAGGCGAATAGTGGAGGGTCGACTGAAATTGTCTGACGAACAAGTCCTCCAATTGCCTCCACGTTCTTATGCTAGCCGGTCCCAACTTGGAGAACCATTGTTGGGCGCTACCTCTGAGTGATGCCGCGAAGAGTCTGCAACGGGTCATCTTCGGCACCTGATAGACTTCCATCTCAGTGTTAAATTGAATAAGGTACTCCGCCGGGCCGGCTTCGCCGTTGAATAGAAGGTCGGGGTTGTGCCTAAACACCCGAGGTAGGGGGGATGATCGGATAGCAGCCGTAAACGGAGAGGGGGCAGCCGAAGCAGGGGGCCCTCTCTTCTCTTGCTCCATCTCATCTAAGATCCTTCTCAGGTCCCTTACTCTAACAACTTCCCCTTCTCTGTCACCTCCCGCATTACTCGAATGATGTGAGCCCTGAGGTCGTTCGCGGCGTCCCCCTCCTCCAGCTCGGTCCTGCGACTCCTCTTCACGATTGTATCTGCGTCTATGTCGCTCCTCCCTCCTGGGTGAGGTGTGTTGACGTCTTTCCGGAGGGGTCGTTGCCCGTTCCCTTTTCGAGCCTCTTTTATCCACGGGCTCTTTCTCTTCTCTCTCCTTCTTACAATTCTCCAATTTGAGCCTGAGGTCATGTTCGCTTAGTTTCCTACCCACTCGGTCTAGCACGCTAGTTGACCTTGCCTCTGATGAAGCTGGCTTCGGCCCCGATCTCGTAGAGATCTGGCTGCCCCGCTCATCATGGCCTCGGGGTATATCTTCCTTTTCGCGTGATGTTTCTTTCTTCTGTTTGGTCTCGGTTGCCACGTCATCAAAATCGTGGATCAGCTTCTTCTGAGGGCCTTTGCCCTTCCAGCTACGCTGTGAGACCTTGAGGCGGCGCGCCTTACGCTTGGCGTTCCGGACCGAGCTTCTTTCTACCTTTGACATTCGGGCGTTGATCTGATTCATCTGATCGGCCAGCCCTTCGAGATACGTCATCACAGCCTGCCCGTCCACGGTTGCAATTGGTGGAGGTGGCGCCTGATTCTCTGGGGGCGTGTGTTCGAAAGTAGGGTCCTTCTTGCCTCCGCTCCCTGGTGTCGTCGCTTGCTTGCTTTCTTTGGTCATCTTTCTCCCTAAGATGAACGTGGCCCCTAAAATACGTACTTTATTTTTTAAAACAAAATTTGGCATGGAGGACTCCAGGGAAGACAAAGAACTAACAAAATATTTTTAATTTTAATTTTTTAATTGATGTTCCTTTTAGAGGTGAACTGGGCCCGGAGGTCTCTTACCACTTTGCATGGTTAAAGAATCAAAGCCCAAAGGAACAACTCCAGACCGAAGATGCATATAATAAACAACTAAAATAAATAATTTTTTTAATTGTACTGATCAATAGATTATTTTTTAATTAAATTTTTGTTTCAGCCCGGGTCAATATTATAATTGTTTTTAATGGTGTCAATAATATTTATTATATTATTTTAATCCGACACAACAAATTTATATGAATATTTTATATTATTTTGTTTTGGATCGAGACTATTATACAGGTTTAAGTCTATTTGTATTTATTGATTTATAATGTGAATTTCAATCTTTTAATTAATTTTTTTTATCTTAGATATGATTGTAAATTTAGAGTACAATTAAAATATCCGTGATTATGCCAAATTCAATCTGAAGTTGGTGATTTTTGTGAGGTGAGAGCCACCAAGGTGAAATTAGTTTGTTTCAAAACGAATTAGTCATGCATCCTCCTCTTATTATACCTGCCATTTATTTATCTATATCTATTGTTCTAATTATTTTCATATTTATTTGTCGATATTTGTTTCGACCTTAACGACTTTAATATGGAGTACTATGAGTTTGAATATACTTTAAATTAAGTAAAAGCAATTAAGGTAAAGTGTTTTATTTAAAAAAGGTAATTGATTTATATAATAACTAAATAAGGCTAATTAAGTAAAAATAATTAAATAAAAATATTAAAATAAATTCATCAAATATTCGACCGAACTATCAAACTTTTTATATTTTGGTCTATTATAATATAAAATAAATAGATAAATTAGAACCCAACCGGAACAAATGCATTCACCAATTATTTACCTTGGGCCGAGAGTTTATAAAGAAAACTAACCGCATGACCCAAGACGTGAGTAAAACCTTGCGACAAAAATTACTGTGATACAAAAACCTTCAGTCGATCTTTGGACGCGTTTAACTTGAACTTAAATAACATAATAATCATTACAGATCATTTCTGGTTTAGGCACAAGTGGAAATTGGGGGCTCGGTTTGAAAGAACAATTTCATTTTTGAGTAGCTAAAAAACTTGTAACTCGTACGCAATCCTTAGCCCAGGTAAATTTTAAACTGCGTTTCGGTTAAAAAAGAAGTTAAACTCGACTCGGTTTGAACTAAGATCCATTGCAGACAATGAAGGATTGTTTTGGCCTTCTATTATAAGGCCACATATTGTCCTTCTCTGCACTCAAAAGTCCCCAAGACTAGAAACCAGTACTTTTAATTGCTTTTCCCTGATGTTTCTTGAGTTCAAAACTAGAACTAGATTCCAGTAAAGTAAAACAATTTTAACCAATAGCTGTTTCGAGAACAAGTAACCCCATCTCTGATCTCTTATCCGGTAAACATGCAGCAATTTTGTTTTCATACCAAGCAATGCTGTAGAAACAGGCAGTTGATTTTTGTACCAAGTTAGTCTAACGAACTTTGATGCGCCAAACCTTAAGCCAGAGCATTTACCAAACACTTGAAGTTTGATTTTGCAGACCTTCAATAGAACACAAAAATATCACCCTGGATTAACTTCAACCAAAAGCAACTGGCAATCCCATTATTCACATTCAGAACCTAGAAACCACAAGAGAATAATTTCCTATCCGAGGTCTAACCATACTTCCACAAACAACCATTTCTAGAACATCCAAAGCACCGTGTCTGAAGATGCACACCCAGTTTACATTTACGTATTAATGATTCAACACCTAAATTATTTCTGTTCTGGTTGCTCTGAAGTTACTGAATACTGATTGGGTATATTGCAGAACACAACAAAATATTTAACTCTCAGACTATGCAAGACATGAATAACTTGCCAAATAAATTGTTTTACCACCATGGTACCATTACCTCAGAGCACTCCCCCATACTCAAATAATGAAAAGAGAGAGC
Source organism: Apium graveolens (assembly GCF_009905375.1). Taxonomy (NCBI): domain Eukaryota; kingdom Viridiplantae; phylum Streptophyta; class Magnoliopsida; order Apiales; family Apiaceae; genus Apium; species Apium graveolens. The sequence goes on along the minus strand of NC_133656.1, from coordinate 231,404,578 downwards.
TTGAGACAAAAAAAGAAACTTGGACATGCATAGAGACCTAGAATATCAACCAACCCAAAACAACAAGAGTAAATGCTTAAGCATTATCTGTGACAAAATGTATCCCGGTCTAGTGTGGTAAACATGATGAAGTTTAGACAAACGGTAAACCAATTTTCTCCTGCATTGTACTTTACCACCACCAAGAATCAGTGTCATCATACCCGAGACGTGAAAATACACTTGAAATGGAGCTTATTAAAGCCATACAAGAACTTAATATAACTAACTTCACCGGACACAGGTGAAAGATATTGTTGCCAACAAAGTTTAACAGCCATGTCTATATTCTTGATCAAACCGATCTCAGTAACAGCAGCCTGTGTGCATTTTACAAATTACAAATCATAACATCGATTTCCAGAAGCACTCATTATATTTACCACTCAAGCATGGACTGCACACTTCCAGGCAATATGTAGTTAGGACATAAGTTATGAGAAATTAAAAGACGGCTTTCTCAGTATCATTTCCAAAATTTCAAGAACCCATGTGACAAGAAGATTTTCAGTGTGCTTTGCGGCATATACCAGATCAAAATTCTAATAAAGCAAATTTGTAACTTCACCATATCCTTGCTCACCTTGATATATGTGTAATCTATTCTTGCAACTACTACATGCAGCACTGCTGTAGTGTCTATAACAAAATCCCAACTGTATCCCTTTTCATGTAGATCTTCCATTATTTTTTCATAGATTACTAACCTATAAACAGATTAGATTTAAAACTTTCTCCTTTTCATTTCAGGGACATCATCAAACCCATCATCATGCCAAACCTGTCCACGCCGGTTTCCACCCTCCTCCAGGTTCCTTGTTCTGCTAGAAGCAATTCCAGTTTTATAATTGATCCGCCTGTCACACTCCCTTTCCCTCAAGTCACCTCTTTCGATATGCTTCGAATCTGCTTCTGGACAAAAAGGCCTATTCTCATTCTCATGAAACCGTAGATTATCCCCATCAGCACCACTGAAAGATGGCCTAAAAGAACGACCACGTCCACGCCTCTCACCATATTTTCTTCTCTCATCACCCCTTCCCTCACCACCAAACTCATTGTACCGACCAGAGTAATTCGGCCCTCTAGAATACTCGCCATCCCTCCTCTCACGAGGATCTGTAATATTAGTTCTTCTAGTACTTTCGGGTACAACCCTGTTATATGGACGTCTCCGATTCGAATTAGAAGATCCAGATTCCATATGCCTTAAATCATGGGAAGGTCGTGACACATAGGGAGGAGAGCCACCCCTTCTACCCATTGACTCTTCAGGGAAACAAGGGCGATCAGGAGATCTTATTCTATCCATCCTATATGTGGTTGGAGATCTGCGGTGATTTAATTCTTGAAGTCCAATCAAATTATCAGATGATCTTCTTCGAGGAGATGGCCATTGGCCCGGAGATCGAGTTCTGGAACTTACTGGGGATTTTGATCTGATTCGACGAGGACCTCTCCTCTGGACACTAGTTGAGACGTTTCTACTCCCTCCAACAAATTGGTCATCAACCCCTTCATTCACATGCCGAGGATGATCAAATGTAGGATCATGACCATCTTTGGGCAAGCCCCTTGTGTACTTCCCACCATTCCTTGGTCCAGCAAAATCAGGATCATGTTCACCTATTGATCTACTTGAATTAGCATTCCCTGAAAATCTTCGCAACATCTGAGTTCCTCTAGTTCCAGTTCCATATGTAGCTCCAGGAGAGAGCCTCCTCGAATATGGATGACGGTATGAATTTCCTCCCCTGCCTATACCTGAAGACCTACTTATAGCTATACCATAGCCATCGCCTTCAAATTCTGCATCATCATCACCAGCACATTTATATTTCGAAAATCTGTAACTACCTGAGTTATAATTCATATCTGCACCAAAATTACTATCTGAATCCCATTCAACATGTTGACGGAAACCTCTCCCTCTCCCTCTCCCTCTCCCTCTTCCACGTATAAAATTTGTCCCAGAGTTTCTGAATGACCGACCATCGAATCTATCGTCATCAAAATTTTGAGGAACATTGGCGTAGAACTCAGATCTGGAAATATGCCAAAGAAAAAAACTGTCAAACATAACTGCTAATAATATAGAGCATTTAACTTAATGAAAAAAGATGGAAAAGGAGTAAAATGATAGGGCATGAAGCAGAGGTCATGCAGAGTGTAAATAACCTATTCCTTTGCAGGGGTACTCTATCTTCCTCAAAATCAGTACGCCTATCCCTTTCTGTTGCTGACAATGGTCTGGTGAGCATGAATCTAGGTTCCCGAGGTGATGTCACATTCGAAGCCCGAGATAGATTTATAATCCGACTGCGACTACCTCCACTATTACCATCCTTATCAGCATCTGTAATATTAGTATCTTTACCAGAATTATTATCATCTGGTTTTGGGAAAGTTGTATCAACTTTTTCAAATGTGTCGGTTCCTCCGATACCCACAACTGCAATCTGACTGACTACAATTTCATCATCTCGACTTCTACCAGTTGCTCCATCAGATAATTCCTCCATGTCACGGCCTTCTTGATCATCGGTCCCTTCTGATATGAAGGGTGGACTTCTCCCAGTAGTCCTTTCAGGCCTCTTTTCATCATTTCTCTCTGCTGTCTCTTCAACTGTTGATGATTCTTGCAAAGAATAGTCTCTATCAGTACCGTCATCGAGTGCTTTCTGAAGGACAGCATCAGCAGTTTCTTCCATATGATTATCACTAATTACCCCATGATCTTCGACTTTGCTATCATTTATGTTAGGGCCTGGGGCATCAGTACAAGCAGAAGCATCCCGATTAATCACTTCTTTCTCCATATTGTCCTTTGCCACATCTGCTTCGACATGCATTAGTGCTTCACGGACCTCACCATCTTCGTACTCATCCTCTTTGCCATCATGTTTAGTTTTCAAATTAACCGGGGCTTCATGATTACCTTCTGACCCGGAGTCAGACCTGTAAGCATCTTCTTCCAGAATGTCAGTTAATATGTTTTTGTTTTCCTCATCACTTTCAAAAGCATCACTAGACCTGTTGGTACTTGTGAAAACATCCTCCGAGTCCAATCTGTTTTTTTCAGGCTTATCAAGATTGGCATCATCTAAATTGCCAGTGTACATCATAGCATCAGATGTATTTGATTCTTTACTGTCATGGCCCGGTGATGGAAACAACATTCCTGTAGCAGCCTGATCAACCAATGTACAGGATACTTGCATTTTATCCTTAACCTCACGGGCTTCTTCTTCCAGACAAGCAGTATATTCTAATTGATTTGGTATAGTATTATCTGATTGATTTGGTACATCCTCACACACTGCCAACTTTGAACAAGTAACTAAGCCCAAAGGAAGTGAGTCATTTGGCTGCCCAGCCGTCCTTAAAGATAAAGAAACATTTTCTTGGCACATAATAACCTTTTCAACTGACGTGTGTGATTTAATGTGTTCCTTTCCTTCTTGAACTGGTTCAGATTTAATTGATAAAGGTTCACTTGCATTCTTAAGGCCGGCATTTGGAGAAGTAACGGCTTTGGTGATGGACTTCTCCACCAATCCGTTGTTCGCCTGATCCGGTAATTTTAAGGAAATTGCTCTAACCCCGTGATTTCCAAGCTTGCCAATTTCATCAAAGGGTTCAGACTTAACAGTGTCACAAGGAGCAGAACTTGTACTTCTAGCAGAAACCAATCCTTCAACCAATTCCAAGTTGGGAAGATTTATACCTGAATTTACTTGAGCTGATATATTTGATTGGTTCACACTAAAAACTGTCGGAGCAGATGTAGACAGGCTTAGCTGAAGAGAGTCGTCAGATCTATATCTGTCGACGTGAGAGGATGTAGGGGAACCGGAAGTTCTGCGAGTCACTCCAAAAAACTGTTCTTTGCCATCGCCAACAAATTTAGGTACTGCAGAGATCATAGGTTCTACATCACGCATAATACACGGGTTCTCGACGGTTACTAAACCATCACAATCACCACCACTAGGACCTTGCCATGCGTCCATTGGAGTGTTCAGATCCCAGTTTGACCTTTCAGCATAGACATCAGTACCGACACTATTTTGCATAGAATCTTCAACTTCATAACCACTTGCAGAATTATTCTGGCTCAAAGACAAGCACAGTGTGGAAGGATCTAATTTATCAGGGATCTGACTACCACCCTTGCTATCAGGATCAGTGATCGAGTCAGAGATAAGGGGTTCCTCAGGTCCTAATGACAACTCAGTGTTGCTTGGCTTTCTAAACAATTCAGGAGTACAATCCATTTCAGTTTGCAGTAAGCCAGGAAAATTCTTTCCTGTGGTCTCATTGGAAACCTCAACTTGAGCTGAATCAAGCTTACTGTCAGTTGTCATGTTTTGTTGCCCACATAGAATATGCTTCTCCTTTCTGTCCAAGATATCCAAGGGAATGGCCGAGATTGGCACTTGGGATACACCGCTAAGCTGATTGCTTAGGCCAGCCAAGTTATCATGTGTATCAGCAGTGATTGCATCAGCAGTGATTGCATCAGCAGTGATTGCCTCGTTAAGAACTGAAACTGGAGGCTTGCTTGCATTAGATGCTTCACTGTCAACATTTAAAGAAGACAACTCACGGGACGGGCTAGAAACTTTCGCCTCTACTGAAGAATTGTCAGGCAATTCCTGCAATTCAGGTGAAGGAGACCGAAACAACTGAAACTTTCTTTTCTTAATAGGAATCCCCGAAGAATAATTACTCGACTGCCACGAAAAGTTCCCAGTCTGCAAAAACAATATAAAAACTCAATCATAAAAAGACCTAATTCACATTCAATATTCTAATCCAACCATCAAGTCATTATCGTAATTAGCACCTCTTCTTTCCCCGAAATAGACATTATTCTTGCTCTCTCGAAATCGTAATACTCAATTAATAATCCCGCAACCTAGCAGATTCCTGCAACTTCGCAAATCTTAATAAACCGCAATCCTGTACCGTAAACAAAAATATAAGAATCCGAGATTCAATTAAAACGCGTACATAACATTAAGCAACAGCATAAATAACAAATCTACTCCACTTCATTCACTACACACATAAACATTAATCACATTCAAATAATCAACTAAATCAGTATTTAATTTAAATAATGAATCCAAAATCGCATTCTAACAGCTCAAAAATCTAAGTAAAACCTGCACAATCATATAAACGAGTACAAATTTAAATAAAACCTGCATCTATATTAATTATTCAGTTAAGTATATCTAAAAAATCAATCGACAAAAGAAATTAAAATTAAAAAAAAAACATAAAAATCAATTGGATTAACATACAAATTGACCTAGATAGAGGAAGATAATTGACAAAATAATATAAATATAAATTAAAAGAAAAGAGAAATTAAACAGATAGAGAATTTGAAGATGCATAATTAAAATAAATAAATAAAAAGAAATTACTTACAGAGCATAGCAAAAATTGAGTGTATAGATACAGGAGAATTGTAAGTATAGATTGGGGATTGAAAAGAAGAAGACGACGAAGACTAATAGAGCAGGGAATTGCAAGGGTTTGTTTCTTCTCTTCCGTTTACTTGCCATATTGTGCCATTTATATACACACAATCTTGTTTTATTTTTTGTATTTATTATTCATGGATTTTATTTTTTATTTCAATAAATATGAAAATAAATAAGTAATAAGATAATGATGGGTAATAAAGTCAAGGGTGCCATTATTAATTTGAAGTAAATAGGGAGATAAAGGATTGATGAGGTGGGAGGAGTGGTTGGAGACTTTTCAAGTGGTTTTGGTTAAATGGTCTTTTTTATATAAAATAATTGTGAGGTTTTAAATTTTGTGCCTCAGAAGTGGAGTTATGTGTTATCAGAGGAGTTAAAGATCAAGTCCAAACAATTTCCTATTAGATATCTTATAATTTTAATAAAATATAATGTATTAATAATTTAAGATATGATATTTGCATATTCACTGTACCCTATTATTAGTATAATTTTATATTTGAATTACAATTGGAAGAAAATAATAAATTTTGTATTGATATAAATGAAATAGGACATGTCCAGTGATGCCTTAAAAATGAGGCATTTGATAAATGTCTTTAAAACACCACTAGAATATTGTTGGAGCACTTATTTAAACAAAATGTCTGAAATTATAGTTTAGGACATGAATTTAGGGCATCATTGGACTTGTTCTTAAATCGAACACTTTCATTACTTGATTCGAGCTTTATTAAAAAAATCAGATTTGAATTTAAATTTAATTAAACTATAAATTTTAATTTCATTAAAAAAATATGAATAGTACAAGTTTGAGCTAGATTTTTTTAATTTAAATATTTTATAAATCAAATTCGAGTAGCTCACTGAAAATTTGATTAGAGCGGTACGCTAGAGCAAGCAAGACAAGCTCTTTTCGTTTTTTCTAATAAATTGAGGTAGAGAATTTAAGTCGTGAGGTTATATTAATAAAAGTTACAACCGACAAAGAATTAAAATTAGAAAGATGAATACAGTTTGCTAATACAATATTACAGAGGGGGCATCTTCAAACTTTAGTAAGACACATTATTGATTCACCATGTGGGCACACCAGAGAGTGGCAATATTGTAATACAAAATACATTTTAAATTTATAACTTATATTTTATACGTCAAACTAAACTTTTTTTAATGACTGGACAGTAAAGTCATTGATCACCACTTCTTTATTTATTTAATCATAGATTAAATCAACCATTTTCTTTTAACATGTTCCTGGGACAAATGTTTAGAGTAGAACAGCATATGCCCAAGGAACAACTAAAAACCATGAAAACTCAAAGTATATTCTTTGCCCAACCAGATTAACTTCTTGGCAACTTAATATGTACCAGATCTGATACTTTGCATCCAACTAGTATACTCTATATTGATAATTAGGAACTAGCACCCCCTGCATTGTCTAGATATCCTAATCCCCTACAACTAAGAGATGAACATATGATCATAAGAGTTGCGATTCTACTGTTCTGTGTGTTTGATTAATAATAATCTAGATAACGGAAATGAAAGGATTGATTCGGCTGCCTCGGGGCCTTCTCCTTGTTACTAAGGTACATTTGTAGATGATCCAAGCTCCTCTACTTAACACAAAAACAGTTGAGTATTTGATAACATTACTGAGCCTATTAAGGTCATTGCAACTGGGACTTGAACTTGGAAGGGGTAGCAAATGGCTGCCACTATGGTAGTGGAAGGTCTCATCTAAAAGCAAAAATCGTGACGAGATGAGATTGACATCAAGCTAAACAAGTTGAGCAATATTTCCACAATATTGTCCCACCACCATTCATAACTTTATATTATATATACGTATTATGGACGCTGATCCACATCCAGCGATTGTTGACAAATCATCTAACGACGTAAAATTTTTGCGGATAGGAAAAATCATAGAGCCAAAAATTTAAGCGTGAATAGAGTAGCGTGACCCCGTGCATTCACATCAATTTTCCGTGTTAAATCTATCCGTGAAAATTTTTCACTGATAAATAGTTATGACCATCGCTTGTCTTGGGACCCGGACCAGATATATACAACCCAAAATTCTAATTTTACTATAAGATGCTGGTATTGCCCCCATTGTCATCAATCACTGGATGCCATAAAGGTGTTGATGACAACTCTGTTGTACTACTCCAGTACTCCCTATTTCTGCAGTACTCTTGTTCCTTGTTGAATTGCATCCATATATATATGTACAAACACTTTGACACTTATTATTACCATAAATCAAACTTGCCATATCAATTTTGCACGATTCTATAATCACATCGTGTTTCACGTTCTTTTTCATCTGCTAAGCTGGACCAGTACTAACTACTAAACCTGCAAGTCAAAACTCTTCAAGAAAATCATTTTACAGTTCACAAAATAAATTCATTTTACACTCATAAACTTCTAAATCAACTTCTCAACTTGTTATTTTGTTTGCATGGCTACAAAGATTATTCACTTTTACTCTCCAACTTACCCACTCTATTCTCTCCAACAACAGCTTTCACACCATTAAACAAGGTCCTTGTTAAATATGGATAAACAGCAATGCCATCGTCGAAAACAGCGATTTGATCCAGAGCTTAGAAAGTGCCTCAAGTTACAGTGTTACACATACAAGTTTTATAGAAGTGGAACTCATTTAGTACGGTTGAATTATTCACCTTTTAAAACTCAGAATTATGATTTGCATCATCTAAGATTGATTGTTTCCGCTAATCAGTTTTTCATTTTGAGCTATTTTAGTGCTAGTAAGGAGATTTCACCTGATAATGTGTATATAACTTCACAAGAACCGAACAAGGATAATATAACAGGTGTCTTGTATTATAGTGGAACGTTGGATTTTCCGGTGGGAATAAGGTCTGCTCGAGGTTTTGTCAGGTTGCATTTCTGTGACGGGGAACGGTCTACAACAACCGTCTGTGACCGTTCCGTAACAAAAGGTTTGTAGACCGTTGGATGAGGAATAAAGGGCTGGGATAACAGACGGACCGCGAAAATTGTCCGCGGTCGGGAAGGTCGGACCGCGGAAATTGTCCACAGTTGGTATTGTTCCCTTATCCTAGCATTCCAATACTCCCTCATTTCACCACACAAAACACCCAAATCTCCAAAAAAATCTCTACTCTACAAGTTTACATTTTAGGCGATTTTGGGGCATTTTTATCAAGAAATTCAAGTACTTTTGTCAATTTAAGGTATATTTCTTCTCTTCAATTTCAATTTTTCATGGCGGATAATTTATTTGCTCGTATGTTTCGTCATAAATGCAAAAATGAAAAAAAGGGTATTGATCATATTTTACATCTTGATGATTTACATACTAGTACCTAAAACCCCTGTATTTGTTGAAGATGATGAGTTTGTAGATAAAAATGAGAAATTCATTAATTTAGATGACGATTTGGTTGATGTTGAAGATGAAAATGAGCTTGAAAATGAGCTTGAAAATGATAATGATAATGTTGAGGGTGAGGATGAAGATGATAATGTAGAGGATGCAAATATGTATGAAAATGTTGATGGAGGAGGAGTTCCATATTTGAATAAATTTTTCAAAGTGTGGAAGAGGCCGGTCATTTTTTTAGGGCTTATGCTTTAAAAAAAGGATTTGCTATTAAAATTCAAGCGAGCCATCGTAATAAAGACAACGAGATATATGGTCGTTTATATGTTTGTAGGCTTTATGGAAAAAGTGTCGTCATCGAGAGTAGTAAAAATAAACGCGTAGAGAGGTTCTTCCTAAAAGTGAATGCAAGGTGAGGATGTATGTCAATTATCAAAAGAAAAAACATCTTTGGGAGATAACTAGCCTTGAGTTGGTACACAACCACGGTCTTGTTTCCCCCAGTAAGATGAATTTGGTACAACGCGAAAGACATGTCAACACCGCTACCCGTAGTTTGATAAAAACTCTTTATGATTCGGGGATTCGTAATTGTCAAGTGATGAATGTGTTTGGTAACATTTATGGAGGTAATGATAAATTTGGTTTCATTGTTCAACATGTTAGGAATGTGATAAGAGACGAGAGGAAGAAAATGTTTGATATTAGTGATTCACAAGCGGGGTTGGACTTGTTGCATAGGTTGAATGAAGAAAGTGGTTCTAAATATTTTATTAGGACCGAAGTTGATGAAGAGAATCGTTTGAAGTGTCTAGTATGGATTGATCCGAGATGTTTAATGGCCAACCAAAAATTTGGCGATGTTGTGGCTTTTGATACCACTTATCGGACAAATAGATATGCAATGTCATTTGTCCCATTTACCGGAGTCAATCATCATTACCAATCAGTGATTTTCAGGTTTGCATTGATGCGGGATGAACACGCGTCGACTTTTCAGTGGATTCTTCGTACTTGGCTTGAAGGTGTGGGGAATAAGCCTCCAATGACTATAATCACGGATCAAGATCAAGCCATGGCAAGCGCTATTGCGGATGTACTCCCGAATACTACCCATTTATTGTGTTCTTGGCACATAAGTCAAAAATTCCCCGAGAAATTAGCTCATTTGAAAGGAATATGTCCTAAGTCCAATCAGGTATTAGGATTTAGGAATAACTCTTTATGTAATCTGTTTTGATTTCATTGATATTAATAAAAGACTTGTTTTGTTTTCATTACGGGCTCTATCTATTTAAGTGTTTAAATAAGATATACCATAGTTTAGAGTAAAGCTTTTTATGGATTATGATGAGATCATAATAGTGAGACCTAAAAAAATGATAACTCAAAACTTAAATAGTTCCTGGTCATAGGATTACTAACTGGTAATTAGTAATCCGCAAAGATCGGTACATACTATGCTTGCTTCATTATGAAGGATGTCTGTTCTCATAGACATTTGTGTGGTGACACTATAGCTAGTATGTAGGTGCTTATTATAGAATAAGTTCACTGAACATGACTCGCACAGCTGAACAACTGATGGAGTTCACTCATGTGTCAGCAGTTGTTCACATAGTGATAGTTATACAAGTATCCTTAGACTTGAGGTCATCATAGTAATCTTGTGTACACTGAACTATGCTTTGGTTTAGTTCTTAGTCTCCTGAGACAATTATTAGGGCTCTTCTGGGTATAGGAATTTGTACACGAAGATAGTGTATGATCAATAAAGGATCTACCCCTTCCAGTGAAGGAAGCGAATGTTCAAGGCTGATCCACTTATGCTAGTTCAGGAATCTCTGGCCAGAGTGAATGAAATTAGAAAGGAGTTTCTAATTTGCATAGAACTACGCATAGTAAATGGTAAGCAAGTGATTGAATTAGATAGGCTTGACACGAGATCTATGCCTTGTATTTAATCGGGACATTGTAGGGTAGAAAGAGTTTATTGTACGGTAACTATTCACTGACAGGTTCTTGGTATTCTAAGCAGTGAATTCATATTATCCGGATAGTCGCGATATGTTGAGAAGCATCACTCACGATGTAGAATAAATGTGATTAATTAATTAATCATATTTAATAAATTAGAGAATTTATATAAATAATAATAAAATAGTTTTATTATTATTTATTTCTACTACCGGCTTAATATTGAACCTACAGGGTCACATCATAAAAAGAGAATGATTTAATGGTGGAGGAATTAATTAATAATGGCTAATAATTATTTATTTGTGAAATAAATAATTAATTGGCAAATTTAATAATTGATTAAATGAGATTTAATTAATTATAAATTAATTAAGAAAAGTTCTTAATATTATTAATTAAAGGATTTAATTTTTGGAAATTAAATCAAGAGAGAGAATTATTTCTAAAGTGTTTAGAAAAAGGATTAATAATTAAAAGGTGTTTTAATTATTAATAAGAATAATAAATGGGATAATAATAATAAGATTTATGGGAAAATTTCAGCTGAAAATTTTGCCTATAAATACACTATTATAGACCCTATTCTATTCTAACCCCATCGAAACCCGAAAACCCAAAAAGTTTGAAAAACTCAATTCTCTTCACCTCCTTCCTCCTCCTTAACATCGTTTTCTTGGTCGATACCGGTGGAGTGCTTCACACTTGAGGAGCAACTGCTAAGGATCTCTGATCGTTGTCTCCGAATTATTTTAAAGGGTTAGATTCGATCCCTCGAATTTTTATTCACGATTTATATGCTTTTATTTGGATTTTATATGTGTAAAAGTGTTTTGTCATGCCCCCGCTGCGTTTAAAATCCAACAATGGTATCAGAGCATAGGTTGTATGAATATAGATCTGTGGTAAAAATTTCAGAATTTTATATGCTTGTATGAATTAATTATGATTTTTACAAGTTATATCATGGTTTAATTTTGTCTGATGAGAAATCATTTCTTAGAATAATTTTGAATGTTGATCTGGGTTCTACAAGTGATGTAGATCGTCTGGGTATTTTTTTCATAATTTTATGATGTATAGAGTTTTTATTATGAATTTTTGAAGTTCTTGTAATTAAAATTCGTAATTAAATAAATCATATATATATATATATAAATTGTTAGTTTGTATGTATATATCTGTGCTGTTGCTCTACTGTGATGCACGGAAAGAAAGGGTACGGCTGTCAGGTATGTCAGGCGCGGAGTTCGAGACAGAAAAGCAGGTGGCGGCTGCTGAAAACAAAAAAATAAAAAATAAAGGGGTGTAACGCATTCCGGGAATGCGTTACACACCTGTAGCGCATTCACGGAATGCGTTACACCCTTGTAACGCAGCACCGGAATGCGTTACAGGGCTTGTAACGCGTTCCTTTAATGCGTTATAGCCCGTCTGTTGATTTTAAAATTGATTTTCTAGGAGTTTCGTAACTCCGTTTTAGGCGTGCAATATACCGTTGGATTCGTTTTTCCGAGACGGATCTAATGGAGTGATCAATTTTAGTTTATATAAAAGTTTTGAACTGTTTATATTTCCTTGAAGTGTTTTAAAGCTATTTTTGACTGTTTTAATTGGTTTTAAATGCTTCATGTGATACATAGAGATGTGTATAATGCTTAGAATAATGTGCTAGATGATATAACATGCCTACCTTGATGTTTATTCATGTTGATATATGTGATATATGCTTAGTTTATCATGCGATGATAGATTTAGGTGAACTTAAATGAACATAAGGCGTTTGTTAGACAACCTAGTATAGTGAAATTGTTTCATAACCTTAAGAATAATATTATGAATACAATCATGAGATTCTTGTGTTTGTGAAACACGTAATTGAATATGAATTTTCGATATGAGAGAAATGATGATTCTGTCAACAACAGATTTCTATCTGTAAGAAAGGGTTATTAAGTGACGCCTCTTGACAATGCTCCACCCGATCTGGGAATCATCTGATTATTGATTGTTGATTTGAAATATTTAATTTAAAAGGAAGAATCTCTTTATAATATGATTATGATTGTAACATAATATTATCCCTCTAAAATTAAATAATATCAAGTAGTAATTGGCCAATGACACAACGGGCTTGTGTCGGTCATAGCCTTCCAACATGATAGAAAAGTAGTTCTTATTTTTGAATCATTGTCGGTTCGTGCTACAGCCGAGGGCTTTGATTTCGAAATAAGAAATATTTGTCTATTACATAGAGATGTGTACATTGAATAAGAATCTAAAGGTCGGTACGTGCTACAGCCGTGGGCCTTTGGGGACTGATTCAACTGTACGGAATGTTGGGTTAGACTTGACTTAGAATATTGAGTTTGTCGTGCTACAGCCGAGACTCAATTATTCAAGAGGCTAAAGTTTGATTAGGGAATAACATGAGGTGTAATTGATAAGAGTTGTCTGCCTATTGAACATTGCATGGCGGTTCGTGCTACAGCCGGGGTTGTGTAATGGAATGTAGGATCCCTATTCCCACTAGCATTATGAATTCTTAATTTTTCATGTAGGGGGTTGAATAAATTAGGAAAACTAGTGGGAGCCACTTATGAATAAAGACCCGATTCATATAGTATTTTGAAATGAAATCGAATATTTGCTAAGTGTTGTTATGTGTTTATCATTTACAGATTTACTTTGTACGTTATGTCTTCTGCACTATCACTTAGGAGCATACTGGATGCTCACAAATTGACTGGTCCTAATTATGCTGACTGGCTTCGAAACTTGAGAATTGTTCTCAGGATTGAGAAGCTGGAATACGTGATTGACTCACCTAAGCCTACTGAACCTGCTAGTGATGCACATAATGATGAACATGTTGTGTATCGTAAGTGGTTAGATGATGCAAATGTTGCTCAATGCATCATGCTAGCTTCCATGAACATTGAGCTACAGAAGCAACATGAGCATATGGATGCTCACACTATCCTCATGCATCTACAAGAGTTGTATGATGTGGCGGGGAGGACAACTCGATATGAGATATCGAAGGAGCTGTTCGGTTGTAGGATGTCTGAGGGATCATCTGTGAATGACCATGTACTTAAGATGATCAATTTGATTGAACGTCTTGGACAACTTGGTTTTGCCATGGATGGGGAGCTGAGCCAAGACTTGGTCTTGCAATTGCTTCGGAGTTCGTTCTCGCAGTTTGTTGTGAACTTTCACATGAATAAGTTGGATGTCAGCCTGCCTGAACTCCACAACATGTTGAAGACCGCAGAATCGAATTTTCCCCCTAAGAAGAGTTCTGTTCTTCTAATTGGTGAAGGTTCCAATCCTAAGAAAAGGAAGAGGAACCCTTCCAAGAAGAAGAAAGTAGGTGAGAAAATGCCGGTTCCACCAAAAGCTGAAGACCCCAAGAGCAAAGTTGTTTGCTTTCACTGTAACAAGGTGGGGCACTGGAAGAGTAACTGCAAGGTTTACCTTGCAGAATTGAAGAAGAAGAAGGGTAGTGAGACTACCGCTTCCGATTCAGGTATGTTAGGTCACACACACACTGTAGAGGGGGTGAATACAGTGTATAGTACACTCAAATCGAACTTTAAGAACTTAAGTAACAGAAAACAAACTTTATTGAAACAATAAACTCTGTTACAGTATGGAACTGTTACCTCTCAGTGATGAACAAATATCACGAGAGCTGCAAGGGTTACAATGAATAATCTTTTCTAATAATGATAACACTTGTAGTGTAAACCCTATGTATGTGTTTATATACTACACAGTTACAAGATAATCGCTAATTGATATGGAATATAATTCTGCTTCCTAAAATATATCAATCAGATATCTTTTCTTCCAAGTATTCCATTCTTCACGGAATTCCTTCTTCATGCATATCTCTTCTTATGTTTATCTCGATCTTCTTTCCTTTAATCAGCTACTGTCCTTATCTGATTGTCCTTCAGCACTTAAGTTCTGATATCTATCTTCTGATGATTATCTCCTGATAATATAAGTACTGATCAACAGTTAAGTACTGATTTATCTTGTTCACGTAAGATTCTGAAAGCTAAACATAAAACATATTAGCCATGACATTATCAAATATATCTAACAATCTCCCCAAACTTGTAAATTAACAAAATATACAAGTTTAACAGATATTTGATGATGTCAAAAACATTAAGTACAAATGCATGAAAAATAGACTAGATAACTACAACTTACAGTCCTTAAAGTTTTTACCAATTTCAACTTCTGATAACAACTTCAATCTGTATAAATATCAGAATTTAAGCAGTTGTAGATCTTCGACTTGGCTTCTTCATTTTCTGATCTCTCTGATGTCAGGAGTTGTTCTGAGATAGTTCTTCAACAAACATTTCTCAGCATATCTTAGTTCATCAATCATTCTCCTTTTAACATCTTTAAGCTCTGCAGTATCTTCACCAGTTTGAAAGATTGCAGCTCTGAGATCATTAATCTTTGCTTTTCTCAACTCCTGATCTAGTCTTATGACATAAGCTTTGTCAGACTCAAGATTGAATTCAAGTCCCTTAATACCAAGATACGTTCTGATCTGTGCAATATTAGGCTTCATATCAACAATATCACCATTGTGATCTCTGTACTTTGGAACATATATGCTATCAGACTTAACAGAATAAAGCCTTTTCTGTCTCTGAATCTGTTCTTTTAAGTAGTTTGCAGCAGTCTCTGTTATTCTGTCATCCACTTGAAGTAAGAAAAGTACATGCTCCAATTCTTCAAAATACTTCAAAGGAATGGCATTTTGTCTTATATGATAAACCCTACCATCTGTCATGAAATACAACATGATGTATTCTTTCAAGTAGGTATGGTAAACCATCTGTACAGATTCCAGTTGATTCAATCTCTCAGGAGTTGCTCCAATACCTGGTTCACTCAAGGAAGTTGGATCATTGGTAGTGTTGTGTACTCTTCTTTCATCAGCACTTCCCAATCCAGTTTTATCTCTAGCTTCCTTTCCAGTAACTACTCTTGCTTCAAAACCACTTGCAGTAGTCTTCAAAGATTGAGTCTGTTTTGCTTTAGTGAATCCTGGTAGGAGTGTCTTTGATCTATTTTCTGATATCAAGTTAACTTGAGCTCTGTCAGAGGTTACTTGCTTCTTCTGAATATCAGAACTTACAATTTCTTGACTCTGAACAACTTGAGCCATGTCAGAGGTTGTTTTAAGAACTTTTCTTGAAGTCAGAGCAAGATCATCTTTTTCATCAGCAATTTCTTCTTCCTCAGGAGGTACATAACCCTTGATAGGTTCACCAACCTTTTCTTTACCCTTGGATCTTGGATCTATCTGTGGTTGTGATCTAGCCAATGTTGCTTCAGTATGTGTCCTTTCTTTGATCACAATGCCTTTAAGTTTTGAAAGTGACTTTTTACCAGAAGCTTCAGATTTAGATGTGACTTTCTCTGATTTAAGTCTGGCTTCTTCTTCCTTTAAACTTTCCAAGTCCATTCCTGGATTTTCTTGAAGAAATAACTGTCTTGACATTTCCTCATCAAGATCTAGAAGTTCATCAGAACTTATCCTTTTACCAGCAGCAGAACTTATTCTTTTCCCAGTATCAGAACTTGTTCTGTGACTAGCTTGTCTTGATGTAAACCTTCTACCTTGACTATGACCGCTACCCATTCCAGAGTTTCCTTGGTCATCTTTTCCATCATCCTTTCCTTGCAGTGTCTTGTTGGTTTTGTATTTGGACTTAATTGCCTTCTCCCCCTTTTTGGCATCAGCAGGTAGTAAAAGAGAGATAAGTAGTTCCACTGAGGTCTGGATTTCAGTAAGTTGCGATTGCTGAGAAGCGTGATTTGTCAGAATTTGATCAATCTGAGCTTGTTGTTTCTCTTGAGTTTTCTCAATATAAGCAATCCTGTCAATGGTAGGTTGAAAGAACTTTTTCTTATCAATTTTCCAAACTTGTTCCTGTTTGATAAAGTTCTCCTGAATCTTGTGTAGCTCTGCATGAGTAGTTGAATGAAGACCTTGTAGATATTTAGTACTCAATGCAGTGACTCTAAGCTGGGTTTTAAAATCATCAGAATTTAACATTTCATCAGCTTTAGTCAAGTGCTCAGCAAGATGTAAAGCATTTGGAACACATGAAACTGAGTTCCATTCCTTAGTCCACTCCTGACCTGCAGGAGTTTCACTCCAAGGCACTGGTGCATCCCTGATAACAAACTCCTTTACTAGTTCAGACTTAGGAAGAGTCAGTGGAGGAGTATGTCTGAAGGACCTGCTTCATCAGCATCGACAGTTGGAGCAGCTTCACCAGTATCTTCAACATTTATAGCATCAGAACTTAAAGAATCAGTATCTTCGGATAAGACAACAGTGTGAGTAGCAATGGAGGCTTCAGCATCCTCTAATTGCTGATCTGATACTAAGTTCTGATCAACAACCATATCCTGATGCTCACCTAAAATCTGATCATCGGCATCTTGATGCAGAGAAGGTGTTGTTGATAACTCTGGAGTTTGAACAGCATCAGTAATAGGTGTTGTGGAAGGATTATTTGCTGTTGGAGCTTCTAAGAAAAGTATTTCAGGCACAACCAGGTTCTGAATATCAATTTCAGCACTTGTGCCTGGATCAACAAGAGACACAGATGGTGAGTTAGCCTTGTCAGATACAGCTACCTGAGATAGAGTTGATGAAGAAGAAGTGACTGGAGCAAATTCCTTGTCTTGTGAGATCAGAGATTCCTGATCCCCTTCCTTAGCTGCTTCCTCCTCATCATCTGAAACTGGCCTTTGTGCCCTCTGTTTCTTGTACTTCCTTGTTGATTTGGTTTCCTTGGGAGTTTCAGGAACTACCATTCGTCTAAGCCTCTTGAGAAGCCTAGAACCCCCAATTTCAGAATCCTTCTGAGAAGTTGCTTTCTCAGCTTCATTTACCACAGGTTCTGAAGAAGGAATCTGTTCCTCAGAATCTGATTCATCTCTCAAAGTAAGTCTCCTCCTCTTTTGAGGTGTTTGAGGAACAGTCTTTGTTCTCTTTGGCTTAGAGGATGTAGGCTTCACAGTAGGTGCTGAAGAAGAAGGTTGAGCAGTCTGTGAAGTGGAGAGATAGGATTTGAGATAAGTTCTGAGGGTAGGTTGAGTAGAATGAGAGGTAGGTACTGAGGTTGATGGATTTTGGGTGTTTGGAGTTAGTTGGACATCAGAGTAAACAGATCTATAAGTATCAGGATCAGCATTTACCAGGATCTGTTTTACAGACTTAGGAATCTGTAATGGTCTAACCACTTTTTTCTTAGTATCAGCATTTACCAGGTCATTAAAGTATCATTTTGCAACCTTAAAAGGTGGGGTTTGAGTGCTGACTAAATGAGGTTCATCAGTACAGTAAGTGTAAATAAGTTGACAGAATCTAGCAAAATAAACAACATCTCGATCCTCTGTCATCCTATCCCCAATAAAACCAATTATTCCAGTTGCAAAATCAAAATGAGTTTGATGAATAATAGCATACCCTATGTGCTGACTCAGAATTGGGATAACATCAAAATTTGAACATTTGTTCCCAAAAGCTTTGGTGATGCAATCAAAGAAGAAACTCCATTCTCTTCTGATATTAGCCCGTTTCAACTGTCCAAGTTTCGTCAGACTCTTTTCATATCCCAATTCAGCCATTAACTCCCGAAGGGCTGAGTCCTCTGGAATTGAGAAAGTACAATCTTCTGGAAGATGTAAAGCCCTGCGTACTGTACCAGGAGTGACTACAAAGGATGAATCACCCACTTGGAAGATAATACTGGGAGTTCCACGTTTACCACCATCATCAAAAACTCCAGTCCTCCAGAACCTCAGAACTTGTTGGCTAGAAAAGAATTCAGGCTGGGTTAATGCATACCCAACCTCACTATGTGCAAGAATATCTTGCACAAAGTGCAATTCAGATGGAGCTTCAGTGTGATCAAGAACTGCAGCATAGTTGTTGGGGACAAACTTTGCTCCATCAATGATTAAATCCTTTGGTGCCATGTGAAAAAAAAATATTGAGATTCAAGTATGCCTGTTGGGTGTTTGAGATAATGTCTGTATGAAAAACCAACGTGAGAAAGAAGGAGAAAAAGAGTAAAAGTAAGGAGAGAGATAAAGTATAAAGAAAATAAAAGATTAAAGAAATCTTCTCTCTGTTGTACTTATACTCTGAACAAAAAAAAATGTTACCGTTGGACACCTGTCAGACATGCAGTAATAACGGTCAGTTACTGGGCTCGAGAAAATATGAATCATTACTTACCCAGTTGCCTAGTTTCAAGGAAAAACCGTTCCATTAATCAAGAGAAACAATTTTAATTCAAAATTTAAACCATTAGTACTGATTGAATTATTTTTCACTGCATCATTGATATTCTGAAAATACATCACATGAAAATGACCAAGATAAATGAGATGAGTAAGTGCTGAAAATGAATCAGAACTTAATATAAAACAAAATATATATGGTCATCAGAACATCAATCAGGATTTATCAACACAAGATGAAATAACTCAGAGACAAAATCTTGAAGTAAAAACAACTTTCATTAATATATCAAGATAATACATTTATGAAATGGAAATTACATCAATACTTATACAAGATTTTCCCTAAGCTTCTAATCCTAACATCAACAGCTTTAGTCCTAGCTAAGAAGCCTGACAAAGCTGAGGATGAAGAAGAACATGAAGAAGACAAGATTAAGTCATCTTCCTCTTCCTATCTTCGACGAACAAGATGGCGAGTCGTATGATTCGCTCTTGCTGACGGATAGCTTCCCGCCTTTCCTCCTCCAATCGCTCCAGATGGCGATGATAATCCATATAGAAGAATAGAAGGTGAGTCAGCACCTCCTGTGGGACAGAATCCCAGATCTCCTCAGGAATGGCTGTTACATGCCACTCCTGCTGCCACTCGGCACAACTTAGCTCCATATTGAAGGTTTGGTAGTTCAAAAACATGTTGTATCGGACCATTGTGTTTTTGACAGAAAAAGGAGGATA
The DNA here is from genome assembly GCF_009905375.1 of Apium graveolens. Taxonomy (NCBI): domain Eukaryota; kingdom Viridiplantae; phylum Streptophyta; class Magnoliopsida; order Apiales; family Apiaceae; genus Apium; species Apium graveolens. The sequence goes on along the minus strand of NC_133656.1, from coordinate 231,384,634 downwards.
AGTGTGTGAGAAGAATGTGATGGAAAGACTGATATGAAGTGGTTGCTTATATAGGCAAGAGAATGCCAAGAGACGCAAAGATATTTAATGCTGACAGGTAGAATTAATTCTACCTCGTCTCCCTAGACTTTGAAAAAGAATAACAGTCATTGGAAAGAGGAATCATGGTCTAGACCGCACAAGACACAAGAAAGAGTGGACTGTTCAAGTACGAATACCATTAATCCTAATCATAGTGACTATTAATCTTCCACTTCAACATATTCTAGTTCGAACTGAGACTGTTATCAAATTTTATTCACAGATAAGCCAAGTAAAGGATTAGACTGAGAAATCAGAACTTAGACCTATACCAGAACTTAACAGTCATCAGAACATAATTTCTTAACTCGAAAAAGGAATGCCCATCTTAGTAAATACTCATACAAGTTCTGAGTTATGGACGTCAGAACTTAATCATCAGAACGTGTAACTTAGAACTTGTCCTCAGAATTTGTGCAATAATAACACTATGACTGTTTATCTAAAATAACATAGACCACAACAGAAATTTTCATCATTCAGATGGAGTGATTAGTGTGTGCATTAAGCTAAAAACAGACAAAGAGTAAAGTCTGATTCACTTCAGTACATCTTAGAAATAAGGCATAACTAAAATTTTGCTAAAGATCTGTCATTGTCCTGAAACCTACTGATGAATGAGTTCATGCTTGAGTCCATCTCAACTGTTTTGTGCTAATTTTATGCATCTTTTGCAATTCTATTTTACAGTGGCTTCTCAGTGTAAGTGAGTCACGACTGTTTATCAGAATTTATGCTATTTTCAGAGTATTTCTCCAGTAATCATAGAGTGTGAAAAGTCACCAAGAAAATATTTTGCTTTTCTAATGCATATTTACTTAATACCAGCAATGCACTTGGGTCGTCCCTTCCATATTTTTACTCTAGATCTCAAAGGAGTACCTGATTTTATTCTTTGATCTTTTTGCTTTTTCTTTTGATAAGTGAGGTTTATCAGCACTTAGTACATTCAGCAGTTTTACTAGTATCAAAACTTAACAGATGAGTAACATTATTCTAATTTGTGACTTAGTAATAAGATATACAAAGTAAACTTAACTAAGCTCAATTATCAGAATTTGCTAGTGTCATAAGATTTCCACCGAAATAATTACTTCTTACATGGAATCATTTGTTTATTAAAGACTATTAGGTCAGTTATCTAGCACAGTTATCCTCATAGGATTGAATAGGTACTAGAACAAACATATCAGTTATCAGAGTTTAGGAACATATATCAGACAACAGTCAGTACTTAAAGACATTTATCAATTAAGCACAGAATATACAATGAGATTAATTCTGTAAATACTGAGCATAAAGTCTGATAACACAGAACAAGTCTAAGCAGATTTAGAGAAAGAACCTGAAACCATTCCAAGTTCATTTACCAATCTTGTAAAAGTAGCTTCACATAATGGTTTTGTGAAGATATCTGCCAATTGTTGATCTGTGGGAATAAAATGCAATTCCACTGTACCTTCATCCACATGTTCCCTGATGAAGTGGTACCTGATGCTGATGTGCTTTGTCATTGAGTGTTGAACTGGATTACCCGTCATAGCAATAGCACTTTGATTATCACAGTAAATAGGGATTTTGAAATATATTAACCCATAATCCAGTAACTGATTCTTTATCCAAAGAATCTGTGCACAACAGCTTCCTGCAGCAATATACTCTGCTTCTGCAGGTGATGTGGAAATTGACTTTTGTTTCTTGTTGTACCAAGAAACCAATCTGCCTCCAAGAAATTGGCAGCTTCCACTTGTGATTTTCCTGTCAATTTTGCAACCTGCAAAATCTGCATCTGAGTAACCTATTAGTTTAAAATCTGATTCTCTAGGATACCATAATCCCAGAGCAGCTGTTCCTTTAAGATACTTAAAGATTCTTTTTACAGCTGTTAAGTGAGGTTCTCTTGGATCTGCTTGAAATCTTGCACAAAGACAGGTAGCATACATGATATCAGGTCTACTAGCAGTTAGATAGAGTAGAGAGCCAATCATACCTCTGTAGTCAGTAATATCTACTGATTTACCGGTATCCTTATCCAGTTTTGTCGCAGTGGCCATTGGAGTGGATGCACTTGAACAATCTTGCATTCCAAATTTCTTTAGCAAGTTTCTGGTGTACTTGGTTTGACAAATAAAAGTGCCTTCCTCATTCTGCTTGACTTGAAGGCCCAGAAAATAGCTAAGTTCCCCCATCATACTCATCTGATATCTTGATTGCATTAGTTTGGCAAACTTCTTGCAAAGTTTGTCATTTGTAGATCCAAAAATGATATCATCAACATAAATTTGGACCAGAAGTAAGTCCTTTCCATGGTTGAGGTAGAACAGTGTTTTGTCTATTATCCCTCTGTTGAATCCACTTTCCAGAAGAAACTGAGCTAAAGTCTCATACCATGCTCTAGGAGCTTGCTTAAGTCCATAAAGTGCTTTATCAAGCCTGTAGACATAATCTGGATGTTTGGTATCTACAAAACCTGGAGGTTGTTCAACATATACCTCTTCCTCCAATTCTCCATTGAGAAAAGCACTTTTCACATCCATTTGAAAGACAGTAAACTTTTTGTGAGCAGCATAAGCCAAAAATATCCCTATGGCTTCTAACCTAGCAACTGGTGCAAATGTTTCATCATAATCAATTCCCTCCTGTTGAGAATATCCTTTTGCAACCAGCCTTGCCTTATTCCTTGTAATTATGCCATCACTATCAGTTTTGTTTCTGAATACCCACTTTATACCAACAACAGATCTATTCTTTGGTCTTGGCATTAGGGTCCAGACTTTGTTTCTTTCAAATTCATTCAACTCTTCCTGCATTGCTTGCACCCAATCAGCATCTTAAAGAGCTTCTTCCACTTTCTTTGGCTCAGTCTGAGAGAGAAAAGAATTGTAAAGACACTCATTTGAAGTACTTGTTCTAGTTCTGACACCTGCATCAGGATTTCCAATTATCAAATCAGGCGTATGTGATTTTGTCCACTTCCTTGCAGATGGAAGGTTTTCTCTAGAACTGGATGCTCCCCCATGATCCATGCTATCTTCATTTTCATTTTCTGATGCTCCCCCTGAAACTATGCTCTCTGAGTTGGATTCTTCAGTATTTAGATTTTCAGCACTATCAGAACTTGGCTTATCAGAACTTGACGAATCAGAACTTGAAGAGCCAGATGCATGTTCTGATATTTCTTGAGATGTGGTAGGATCTTGAGTATGCTCCCCCTGCATAGGTGCATCTTCCTTTAACGTAGTCACCACAATTTCAATACCATCAGAGTTTAATCCATCAGAGTTTGCAGTATCAGGACTTAGACTGTCAGGATTTTCAGTATCAGAATATGAGTCTTCATTTTCAAATCTCAGTTGATCATGGTCAATGAAATCTTTAAGACCAGTGATCTTCTTGTCATCAAAAGAGACATTGATAGATCCCATGACCACTTTTGTTCTCAAATTATAGACTCTGAAGGCTTTTGTGGAAAGTGGATATCCAACAAAGATTCCTTCATCAGCTTTTAGATCAAACTTTGATAGCTGTTCAGGATGAGTCTTGAGAACAAAACACTTGCATCCAAATACATGAAAATATTTCAGATTTGGCTTCTTTTTCTTCACCATCTCATATGGTGTTTTTCCATGCTTGTTAATGAGTGTTGCATTTTGAGTAAAACAAGCAGTCTGCACAGCTTCAGCCCAGAAATAGGTTGGAAGCTTTGCTTCTTCAAGCATTGTACGTTCAGCTTCAATGAGAGTTCTATTCTTCCTTTCAACAACTCCATTTTGCTGTGGAGTTCCAGGAGCAGAAAATTCCTGCTTTATTCCATGGCTTTTGCAGAACTCTTCCATTATCAAATTCTTGAACTCAGTGCCATTATCACTCCTTAAAATTTTCACAGAATCTTTGACCATTTTATCCAGCTGTTTGACATGATCAATCAAGATAGATGCAGTTTCACTTTTTGTGTGCAAGAAATACACCCATGTGTATCTGGTGAACTCATCCACTATGACCAACGCATACTTCTTCTTTGCAATAGACATGACATTTACTGGACCAAATAGATCAATATGTATAAGATGATAAGGCTCAAGAATTGATGATTCAGTCTTGCTCTTGAATGAAGATTTTCTTTGTTTGGCTTTCTGACATGAATCACAAAGACCATCAGGAGCAAATACTGTGTTTGGAAATCCTCTCACAAGATCTTTCTTGACCAGTTCATTTATATTATTGAAATTTAAATGAGAGAGTTTCTTATGCCAATTCCAGCTTTCTTCAATTGATGCTCTACTTAACAGACAGATTGCAGAACCATCAGTACTTGTTGAAAGCTTAGCTTCATAAATGTTACCACGTCTGTATCCTTTCAGAACAACTTTGCCTTTAGATTTACTCACAATTTCACAGTGTTCTTCAAAGAAATCAACATGATAACCTCTGTCACAGATTTGACTTATACTCAGTAGGTTGTGTTTAAGTCCTGAGACCAGAGCTACTTGTTTAATTATGACATTTCCAAGATTGATATTGCCATATCCCAATGTTTTTCTAATGTTGCCATCTCCATAAGAAACACTTGGGCCAGCTTTCTCCACAAAGTCTGATAGTAGGGCCTTATTTCCAGTCATATGTCCTGAACATCCACTGTCCAGAACTAGAATATTTTTCCTGTTGCCCTGCAATCACAAAGACCACTAATTATTAGTTTTAAGGACCCAGACTTGCTTGGATCCTTTGGCCTTATTAAGTTTGTTAATATTTGCAGCGGATTTAGCATTAGAGTTTATGTTAACATTTTTCTTATCAGAACTTACACTATCAGACTTTGAATCAGAATTTACACTAGAAGGAACAATGGAAACTTTCTTCAAAGAAGGTTTTATTTGATAATAATCATAGTACAAACTATGATATTCCTTACAAGTATAAATGGAATGCCATAAACTACCACAATGAAAACAAGGATTTTGTGGTTTGTATCTAACAGACCGACTCTTAACTCCTGATTTTGAAGGTAAGGAGTTAATATTCTTATTCTTCCTGCAAAAAGAAGCCAGATGGTTAGAACTTCCACATTTATGACATGTTTTCTTAGAAGCATCAGGAACAGGTTTATAATCATTGCTTTTATACACACCTTCCTTTCCATTCCTATTTTTCCTAGGTGATTTAACCTTGTTTGCATTCTTGACATCTTTCAGCTTATGCTTAAGCTGCTTCTTTGTCATTAAGCCTATGTTCACTTCAGCTGTCTTTTCCTGTTTTAGTTTGTCAGAAGTTAATTCCTCTTTAACTTCTGATTTCTCATTTTCAGACTTTACTAACAGGTTTAAACTTTGGCTTTTGCTTAACAACAGGCTTAATTTCTTCAGTTCCTTTATCATTCTTATCTTCTCCATAACCTAAGCCCTCTTTCCAGTTTCCACTACTTAGCAAATTTTGAGTTGTTTTGCCAGAGTTAGTCCAAGTCCTGATAATCTCTCTTTCCTTTTCTAACTCAGTTTTTAGAGATTCATTTAATTTTAGCACTTCATTCCTAACATAAAAAGCATCATCTCTATCCTTCTGAGTTTGATGGAACATGACTAACTCTTTTTCTAAGAAATCATTCCTTTTCTTAAATGCAAGATTTTCAGAAGTTAATCTTTCACATGTTAAAGTTTGATCTCTATAGCTAACAAACATGGTTTTAAGATATCTTCTCAACTCATTAATATCATCAGTATGAAAAGCATAAGTAGTCTGAGGTACCTTTGTTTCAGCAGCTTCAGAGCTGCTCTCAGCACTTTCTTTATCAGCATTTGCCATCAATGCATAGTTCTCCTCACTTTCAGAGTCTGAGGTGTCTGTCCAGCTTTTCTGCTTTGTGACAAGAGCCTTGCCTTTGTCACCCTTTACCTTCTTGCAGTCAGGAGATATGTGGCCTTTCTCACCACAGTTATAGCATTTAACATTGGTGTAATCTCCTCTGTCAGACTTTCCTCCTCTGCCTTCAGATCTTCTGAAATTCTTCTTATCAGAACTTATGCTTTTCCTGGAAAACTTCTTTCCCTTCCTGAACTTCCTGTATGCAATCTTTGTGATTCCTTTCACCATAAGAGCACACAGCTTTATCATCTCCTCATCAGCATCAGTCTCAGGCAAGCTTTCAGAATCTGAGTCATCATCACTCTCAGAACTTGATGACTCAGTATCAGACTTTATGAAAAGAGCTTTACCCTTATCTTTCTTTGAGGAAGCTGCTTTGGGGAATTCTTCTTCAGCCTTAAGAGCAACTATCCTTGACTTTCCTCCTTTCCTCTTGCTTCTTTGTTCCATCTCCAGCTCATGAGTCTTGAGCATTCCATAGATTTCGTCAAGAGTTATTTCATCAAGATTGTAGTTGTCTCTTATTGTCGTTGCCTTCAAATCCCAACATTCAGGAAGAGCTAACAGGAACTTAAGGTTTGAATCTTCAAGATCATACTCTTTATCAACCAATGACAAATCATTCAAAAGTTTGACAAATCTATCATATAAATCATTCAATGACTCATTAGTCTTTGAGTCAAAGTGTTCATACTCTTGAGTGAGTATTGTCTTCCTGTTCTTCTTAATTGTGTCAGTTCCCTGACACCTTGTTTCCAGAGCATCCCATATCTCCTTAGCAGTCTTGCAGTTGATTACCCTGTTTGACATTACATTATCAATGGCACTATGCAGTAAGTGTCGTACCTTAGCATCCTTAGCAATTGATGCTATGTCCTCAGCAGTATAATCACTCTTCTCCTTTGGTACGGTCTTTGCTGCTTCACCTGCAACTGCAACTGCGGGTTTGGTTGGTTTGTGAGGACCTTCCTTGATTCTATCAAGGTATTCTGGATCTGTTGCTTCCAGGAACATGGTCATCCTTACCTTCCATATGGGATATTCAGATGGTCTCAGTATGGGGACTCTGATGGTCTCATACCGACTCTGAATTTGTGTCTTTGGTGGTTCCTCAGTTGTGGTAGGCTTAGTTGGAGTTTCTGTGTCCGACATGATTGTGTTTGGATCTTTAACTGTATGTATGTTAACAGATAGGCTCTGATACCAATTGTTAGGTCACACACACTGTAGAGGGGGTGAATACAGTGTATAGTACACTTAAATCGAACTTTAAGAACTTAAGTAACAGAAAACAAACTTTATTAAAACAATAAACTCTGTTACAATATGGAACTGTTACCTCTCAGTGATGAACAAATATCACGAGAGCTGCAAGGGTTACAATGAATAATCTTTTCTAATAATGATAACACTTGTAGTGTAAACCCTATGTTTGTGTTTATATACTACACAGTTACAAGATAATCGCTAATTGATATGGAATATAATTCTGCTTCCTAAAATATATCAATCAGATATCTTTTCTTCCAAGTATTCCATTCTTCACGGAATTCCTTCTTCATGCATATCTCTTCTTATGTTTATCTCGATCTTCTTTCCTTTAATCAGCTACTGTCCTTATCTGATTGTCCTTCAGCACTTAAGTTCTGATATCTATCTTCTGATGATTATCTCCTGATAATATAAGTACTGATATCCTTAAGTCCTGACTTCCAGTATAAGTACTGATCAACAGTTAAGTACTGATTTATCCTGTTCACGTAAGATTCTGAAAGCTAAACATAAAACATATTAGCCATGACATTATCAAATATATCTAACAAGGTATGTTCATAATAGAAGTGAATATGTCATTAAATCAAATTTCTACTTGGGTATTAGATACCGCCTGTGGTTCTCAAATCTGTAATTTGTTGCAGGGACCAAGGAGAAGTAGGACTCTTGAGGAAGAGGAGGTGATTCTACTGATGGGAAATGGAGCAAGAGTTGCTGCTGAAGATGTAGAATCATTTCATTTACATATGCCTACGGGCAAGACTATTGTTTGAAATAATTGTTATTTTGTTCCCTCGATTGTGAGGAATATTATTCCTATGTTAGACTTGGATGGATTTTCATTTATTATTGAGAATAATGAATGTTCTATTCTTAGAGATAATATTCTTTATGGACGTGGTACTTTAAATAATGGTTTGTTTATATGTGACATAATTTACTTCAGATTGAACAAACTAATAAAAGAAAAGAGATGATGAAAATCTCACTTTATAGTGGCACTGCAGTCTCCATTTAGTGGACATGGAGAGAGGGCTGCAAATTTGCTAGAAATGGTACACACAAATGTATGTGGACCAATGTCTACGCAAGCCATGGGTGGATTTTCATACTTCATTACTTTCATAGATGATAGATATGGATTCAGATATGTGTTTGATGAAACACAAGTCTGAGGCCTTTGAAAAGTTCAAAGAATATAAGTATGAAGTGGAGAAACAACCAAACATAGTATTATAACTCTTCGATTAGATCGAGGTGGTGAATACTTGAACGGAGAGTTTCTGGATTATCTCAAAGTAAATGGTATAGTCTCCCAGTGGACTCCTCCAGATTAGTATCTGAAAGGAGAAATCGAACTTTGTTAGACATAGTTCGGTCCATGATGAGCTATGCAAATCTTCTAGTATTCCTATGGGGTTATGCATTGGAAACCTCAGCATATTTACTGAATAAGATGCCTTCCAAAATCTGTTCCTCAAACTTCGTATGAGATATGGAAAGAAAGGAAACCGAGTCTTAAACACGTTAAGATTTGGGGATGTCCAGCTTATGTCAAGTAAGTTGACCCAGATAAGCTGGAATATCGATCCGTAAAATATAGTTTTGTGGGATATCCTAAAGAGACTTTAGGGTATTACTTTTACACCGATCATCGGGTGTTTGTCTCCAGACATGCTACCTTCTTGGAAAAGGAGTTTATCCTTGAAGGAAACAGTGGGAGCAAAATTGAACTTGATGAAGTTCAAGAAGCACAAACTACTACGGATCAAATGGAAACACCTGTTCTGACTGAACAACCTTTTGTGGAACAGCCCATTCGTAGGTCAGGGAGAGTGTCTCGCCAACCTGAGAGGTAATATGGCCTTGTCATTGAGAATGACAATGAGTTGTCAATCATTTGATGATGACGACCCTGTGACCTATAATGAGGCTATGAGTAGTGTTGACTCAGAGAAATGGCATAGTGCCATGAAATCCAGAATGGAATCTATGTATACGGTATACAAAAGATAGATTATAGCAGATGGCCAGGTGGAGACCTATAAGGCCAGGCTTGTGGCAAAAGAATTCAAACAAAGGCAATGGATTGACTTTGATGAAGTCTTTTACCTGTAGCCCTGTTAAAATCAGTTCGGATTTTGCTTGCGATTGCTGCTTACTACGACTATGTGATCTGGCATATAGCCAGATGGTTTTCTTTCCAAGGGAAATGAAAACCTAGTGTGTAAGCTACTGCGAACCATATGTGGTTTAAAGAAAGCTTCTCGTAGATGGAACATTCGTTTTGATGAGACAATCAAAGAGTTTGATTTTATCAAAAACGTAGATGAACCATGCGTCTACAAAAGGGTTAGTGGGAGCGCGATAACATTTCTTATATTGTATTGAAATAGAGTTGACACACATAACAACATAGCAGACCCACTCACAAAGCTACTTTTTGAAAGTCACTTTGATCGTCATAAAGATGAGATGGGTATTAGATACCAGAGTGATTGGCTTTAGTACAAGTGGGAGATTGAAAGGAATATGTCCTAAGTCCAATCAGGTATTAGGATTTAGGAATAACTCTTTATGTAATCTGTTTTGATTTCATTGATATTAATAAAAGACTTGTTTTGTTTTTATTACGGGCTCTATCTATTTAAGTGTTTAAATAAGATATACCATAGTTTAGAGTAAAGCTTTTTATGGATTATGATGAGATCATAATAGTAAGACCTAAAAAGATGATAACTCTAAACTTAAATAGTTCCTGATCATAGGATTACTAACTGGTAATTAGTAATCCGCAAAGATCGGTACATACTATGCTTGCTTCATTATGAAGGATGTCTGTTCTCATAGACATTTGTGTGGTGACACTATAGCTAGTATGTAGGTGCTTATTATAGAATAAGTTCACTGAACATGACTCGCACAGCTGAACAACTGATGGAGTTCACTCACGTGTCAGCAGTTGTTCACATAGTGATAGTTGTACAAGTATCCTTAGACTTGAGGTCATCATAGTAATCTTGTGTACACTGAACTATGCTTTGGTTTAGTTCTTAGTCTCCTGGGACAATTATTAGGGCTCTTCTGGGTATAGGAATTTGTACACGAAGATAGTGTATGATCAATAAAGGATCTACCCCTTCCAGTGAAGGAAGCGAATGTTCAAGGCTGATCCACTTATGCTAGTTCAGGAATCTCTGGCCAAAGTGAATGAAATTAGAGAGGAGTTTCTAATTTGCATAGAACTACGCATAGTAAATGGTAAGCAAGTGATTGAATTAGATAGGCTTGACACGAGATCCATGCCTTGTATTTAATTGGGACATTGTAGGGTAGAAGGAGTTTATTGTACGGTAACTATTCACTGACAGGTTCTTGGTATTCTAAGCAGTGAATTCATATTATCCGGATAGTCGCGATATGTTAAGAAGCATCACTCACGATGTAGAATAAATGTGATTAATTAATTAATCATATTTAATAAATTAGAGAATTTATATAAATAATGATAAAATAGTTTTATTATTATTTATTTCTACTACCGGCTTAATATTGAACCTACAGGGTCACACCATAAAAAGAGAATGATTTAATGGTGGAGGAATTAATTAATAATGGCTAATAATTATTTATTTGTGAAATAAATAATTAATTGGCAAATTTAATAATTGATTAAATGAGATTTAATTAATTATAGATTAATTAAGAAAAGTTCTTAATATTATTAATAAAGGATTTAATTTTTGGAAATTAAATCAAGAGAGAGAATTATTTCTAAAGTGTTTAGAAAAAGGATTAATAATTAAAAGGTGTTTTAATTATTAATATGAATATAAATGGGATAATAATAATAATATTTATGGGAAAATTTCAGCTGAAAATTTTGCCTATAAATATATTATTATAGACCCTATTTTATTCTAACCCCATCGAAACCCGAAAACCCAAAAAGTTTGGAAAACCCAATTCTCTCCACCTCCTTCCTCCTCCTTAACATCGTTTTCTTGGTGGATACCGGTGGAGTGCTTCACACTTGAGGAGCAACTGCTAAGGATCTCTGATCGTTGTCTCCGAATTATTTTAAAAGGTTAGATTCGATCCCTCGAATTTTTATTCACGATTTATATGTTAGGAATATATGTGCATTAGTTTGATGATATGTTTAACAAAACACTTAAGTAGAAATCTAGTGTTTGTAGCCTCAACGGATAAGACCACTTTGGCTATCCGTTGATGGTGTAGCTTTACTTAGAAATAAGTCTAGTGTTGTAGCACATTTCAGTCTCTGAATTTGAGATATAATTCTTAAAAGTTGAGGGAAATTATAAGTCATGTTGACTACTAAAGGATATGCAGATAGGAAGGCCAATTGTAAATATTTTATGCCTTGTAATTTTGTATAAATGAAATGGTGTCAACGGATAACTTAAAGACCTTCAACGGATGAGAAACAAAGCTTCAACGGATGTCTCTAAAGCTTCAACGGATAACATCCTTCAACGGATGAGTGCATCAACGGATAGAGCTTCAACTGCTAACACATCAACGGATAAAGCCATCAACGGATGAAGGCTTCAACGGATGTTTTGTTAAATAGCAGTTGACAAGTGGTAGTTGTACCTACAAACAGAGGCACATGGGTTGACAGAGACAACTGAGATGTGGTAGCCTATTTCAGGAACATCAGAAAAAGCAGTCGTTCTACTCTAGCATAAAGAGGCAATAGTCAACAATGCACTGGAGTAAAATGGAGAAGAAACAAGTGGAGAACTTATTTTATTATTGTACTTTTTATCTTTGTCTTCACTTGTAAACTTGGTGTTATATAAACCAAGTAGCAGCTAGTAATTAGATAAGAATTTTTCCAGAGCTGTTTAGAAAAATCTTGAGAAAAATTATCTAGTTTGTACTAGGATGCAGTTGTGATCAACTTCTTGAATCACAGATTTTCTGAAATACCATCTCTGGTGGAACAACAAATCCACCAGGAAAGTTTTTAAGGTCTGTTGTGTTCTGTACTTTTATGCTTGAATATATATCTGTCTGTATTAGCTTAAAGCAATTCACACACTTGTTTATCTTAAACACACAGCCTTTGAAACTGCTCAAAACTTGAAAAAGTTTTGAGATTTACATTCAACCCCCCTTCTGTAAATCTCATTGTTAGTTCACTAGGAATAACAATTGGTATCAGAGCAGGCTCTTGACACACAAAGAGTTTAAAGTTCTTGGAAACTAACAAAGATGAGTAAGAAGGATAGTGGAGTAAAAATCCCAGTTCTTGACAAAGACAGTTATCACCATTGGAAGGTGAAAATGCACCTTCATCTACTCTCCCAAGATGAAGGTTATGTAAACTGCATTGAAAATGGTCCTCACATTCCCCACAAAGTAGCCACAGTTGCTACAGCCACAATTGTTGTTGGTCAATCCATTCCAAAACCTAGAGCAGAATGGACAATGGAAGACACAGAAGAAGTCCACAAGGATAAGAAGGCTATGCACATTTTGTTTAATGGTCTTGACAAGGATATGTTTGATAATGTGATAAATTGCACAACTGCCAAAGAGGTTTGGGACACAGTTCAGCTACTGTGTGAAGGTACAGAACAAGTAAAAGAAAACAAAATGCAGCTTCTCATTCAACAGTATGAGTATTTTCATTTTGAAGAAAATGAATCTTTAAATGACACATTCAATAGATTCCAAAAGCTGTTGAATGGACTGAAGCTGTATGGTAGAGTGTACCAGGTGAAGGATTCAAATCTTAAATTTTTAAGATCCTTGCCAAAGGAATGGAAACCCATGACTGTCTCCTTAAGAAACTCTCAAGATTATAAGGACTTCACTCTTGAAAGATTATATGGAATCTTGAAGACTTATGAACTAGAGCTGGAACAGGATGAGGTATTGGAGAAGGGAAGAAAGAAAGGAGGTTCAGTTGCCCTGGTAGCTGACAATGAGAAAGAATGCAGACAAGAAACTGTGAGATCAACATTAAACTCCAAAGATGGCACAAGCAAATCAGAATCAAGCAAGGGTAAGGAGCAAGTTGCTGAGAATGAAGACAACTCCAGTCAAGATGACTCTGATGGTATTGATGAGCATCTTGCATTTCTGTCCAGAAGATTTGCAAAGATGAAATTTAAGAAAAATACTAGAGCCACTAAACCTCATAAGAACATGGTGGACAAATCCAAGTTCAAGTGTTTCAATTGTGGTATAAGTGGACACTTTGCAAGTGAGTGCAGAAAGCCAACTACTGAAAAGAAGAAATTTGACCAAGTAGATTACAAAAAGAAATATTTTGATCTGCTCAAGCAAAAGGAGAAGGCTTTCATTACTCAAGAAAAAGATTGGGCAGCTGATGGAGAAGAAGAGGATGAAGATGTGGAATATGTCAACTTGGCTCTCATGGCTGATTCTGAGGAAAATGAAGTTAGTTCATCAAGCAACCAGGTAATCACTACTGATTTAACACAGCTTACTAAAGAAGAGTGCAATGATGCTTTTAATGACATGTCTACTGAATTGTATCACTTGCGTGTGTCTCTTAAATCCCTTGATAAAGAAAATAGTAGGATTAAAGAGAACAATCTGTTCTTAAGTAATAGAAAAGCTGTGTTAGAAGATAAGTTGATTGACCTAGAGAAAACTAAGCTACATTGTATATCTGTTGAAAATGAACTAGCTGAATCTGTTAAGAAAGTAGAAATACTTTCTAATCAATTAGAGAGAGAGCAAGAGGTGATTAAAGCCTGGAAGACATCTAGGGATGTTAGTGCTCAAATTGTCAAGGTACAAGGAATTGAATCATTTTGTGAGGCTGCCTGGGATAAAAACAAAAAGAAAATGGAATTAATTGATGGGCTGTCAACGGATGTGAAATCAACGGATGATAAAAATTATCCGTTGAAGGAAGAAAAGGAGCATCCGTTGAAGGTTCCTCAATTAAAACAGGCAGATGTTTCTAACAGTGAAAAACTAAAGAAACTCAACAAAAAGTTTGGTTCAACTTCCAAGAACTTTGTCAAAGAAGAAGCAAGCACATCCAAAGATTTCAGTAAGGTGAATATAGGACACATGACCTTAGAACAGTTAAAGAATAGGCTCAAAGTGGTTGAGGATAAAAAGGAAACTAAAAGGAAATCTAATAGAAATGGGAAGGTAGGGGTTAACAAACATAACAATTACACACCTGATAAGTATGCTCCTAGAAAAAGCTGTGTGCATTGTAATAGTGTTAATCATCTATCTGCTAATTGCAAATCTATTAAGAAAACTCCCATACCTGTACCCTCTTCCATGCCTAATATGTCTGCATCACCTCTGCATGCTATGCCTGTTATGTCTCAACAGAATCCTTATGCACATTTTGCAAACATGCCATATTTTAACAATCCTTATGTTGCTGCACTTAGTATGCCTCAAATGCCATACAATATGCCTATGTGGAATAACATGTTTGCACAATCCATGCGTTATCAAATTCCAAATGTGCTAAATGATTCTGTGACTAACCCTACACCTCAACCAACTACATCTAAGATCAAGGTTGACTCAAAGTTACCTAAGTCTAAAGATGCAGGAGGAATGAAGTCTAGGAGAAAGGCTAACATGAATGGACCCAAGGAAACTTGGGTACCAAAATCAACTTGATTGATTTTATGGTGTGCAGGGAAACAGAAGAAATCTATGGTACTTGGACAGTGGCTGTTCAAGACACATGACAGGAGATTTCTCCCTGCTCACAGAGTTTAAGGAGAAAGCTGGCCCTAGCATAACCTTTGGAGATGACAGCAAAGGGTTTACTATGGGATATGGCTTGATTTCAATAAGGAATGTCATCATTGATGAAGTTGTATTAGTTGATGGTCTCAAGCACAACTTACTGAGCATCAGTCAACTATGTGATAGAGGGAATACAATTTCCTTCAATTATGAAGCCTGTGTTGTCACCAATAAGAAAGACAATAAAGTGGTTCTAACTGGAGTTAGAAAAGGAAATGTGTACTTAGCTGACTTCAACTCTACTGATGCAGAATCTATTACTTGTCTCTTCAGCAAAGCAAGTCCAGTTGAAAGTTGGCTATGGCACAAGAAGCTATCCCATTTGAATTTCAAGACAATGAATGAACTAGTCAAAAAGGACTTAGTTAGAGGAATTCCTCTTGTTGAATTCTCAAGGGATGGTTTGTGTGATGCTTGTCAGAAAGGCAAACAAAGGAAAGCATCATTTAAAAAGAAACTTGAAACAACAATTGATGAACCATTACAGCTGCTACATATGGATTTGTTTGGACCAGTCAATGTATTGTCAATTGCAAGAAAAAGATATTGCTTAGTGATTGTAGATGATTTCTCAAAGTTTTCATGGGTCTATTTTCTTGGATCAAAGGATGAAGCAAGTGAAATCATTATCAATCACATCAGGCAAGTCAATAATCATCCTGACTTGAAGGTTAGGAATATCAGGAGTGACAATGGAACTGAGTTCAAGAATTTGACAATGAGGCTGTTCTGTGAAGAAAATGGAATCATGCATGAGTTCTCAGCTCCAAGAACACCTCAGCAAAATGGGGTAGTTGAAAGAAATAACAGATCTTTAATTGAGGCTGCTAGAACAATGCTTGAAGAATCAAAGTTACCAATATATTTCTGGGCTGAAGCTGTTAATTGTGCCTGTTACACTCAGAATATTTCTTTGATCAATCAAGCTAAAGGCATGACTCCTTATCAGTTGTTCAAGAGAAGAAAACCAACTCTAAACTTTCTTCATGTCTTTGGATGTAAATGCTTTATACTAAGAAATCAATCTGACCATAAAGGGAAGTTTGATGCAAAGGCCGATGAAGGGATATTTGTTGGTTACTCAGCTGGAAAATCTTATAGGGTCTACAATCTAAGAACCAACATTGTTATGGAATCTGTGCATGTTGTGTTTGATGATAAAAAGATTGATGGACTAACAGATGAGGGACACCATGAGAGACTCAAATTTGACAACATTGAGATATATTGTGATGATAGTGAAGAGGAGACTGATGGAGATGACACTTCAAAAGGGATTCAAAACATGCCCTTAGATAATGCACAAAATTCTGCATCCGTTGATAGAGGCAATGCATCATCCGTTGAAGTACAAAATGAAGCATCCGTTGATCATAGTTCATCAACGGATAATCGATTTACACCATCAGTTGATAGAACTCCAAGTTCCCTGCAAAGGACCAACAACTCAGGGGGAGTTTCAACTAATCAACACTCTGTCTCACATCATGATAATACTGAGGCCACCTCATCTAGAGTATATCTTCCATCTCAAAGGAAATGGATCAAGAATCATCCCTTTGAACTGATCATTGGTGATGCATCATCTAAAGTGCAAACAAGAAAAGCTACTCAAGATGAATGTCTGTATAGTAGTTTTCTATCTCAGGAGGAACCTAAGAAAGTGGAAGAAGCTTTATTGGATCCAGATTGGATATTAGCTATGCAGGAAGAGCTGAACCAATTTGAGAGAAACAAAGTTTGGAAGCTGGTACCCAAACCAAAGAACAAGAGTCCTATTGACATAAAATGGGTATTCAGAAACAAGATGGATGAAAATGGCATTGTCATAAGGAATAAAGCCAGATTGGTTGCTAAAGGCTATTCTCAACAAGAGGGAATAGATTTTGATGAGACATATGCTCCTGTTGTAAGACTTGAAGCCATCAGAATTTTTCTAGCCTATGCAGCCCATGCCAATTTCAAAGTCTATAAAATGGATGTCAAGAGTGCATTTCTAAATGGGAAATTGGAGGAAGAAGTTTATGTAAGTCAACCTCCAGGGTTTGAAGATCCAAATTTTCCAGACTATGTGTACTATCTGTTGAAAGCACTCTATGGACTGAAGCAAGCACCTAGAGCCTGGTATGAAACCTTATCAAAATTCCTTTTGGAGAATCACTTCACTAGAGGTACTGTTGATAAAACTCTCTTCTTTAGGAATGTTAATGGCTCTAGTATACTTGTTCAAATTTATGTAGATGACATAATATTTGGATCTACAGATGATAAGCTTTGTAAAAAGTTTGCTAAGCTAATGCAAAGTAATTATGAAATGAGCCTGATGGGAGAACTAACCTATTTTCTTGGTTTACAAGTTAAACAAGTTAGTGATGGAATTTTCATTAGTCAAACTAAATATATTTATGATCTTTTAAAGAAGTTTGACTTAATAGAATGTTCATCTGCAAAAACTCCCATGGTCACTGCCACCAAACTTGAATTAAATAAGACTGAAAGGTCTGTAGACATTACAAGTTATAGAGGCATGGTTGGTTAACTTTTATATTTAACTGCCAGTAGACCAGATATAATGTTTTCTACATGTCTCTGTGCTAGATTTCAAGCTGACCCTAAAGAATCTCACTTAGTAGCTATTAAAAGAATTTTCAGATATCTCAAGGGGACTCCAAATCTAGGAATTTGGTACCCTAGAGAGTCTGGTTTTGATCTAATTGGCTACTCAGATGCAGACTATGCAGGTTGCAAAATAGATAGGAAAAGTACAACAGGCTCCTGCCAATTCCTAGGAAACAAGCTTGTATCATGGTTTAGCAAAAAGCAAAATTCAGTCTCTACTTCTACAGCTGAGGCTGAATACATTGCTGCAGGAAGTTGCTGCTCTCAAGTGTTATGGATGAGGAATCAACTCCTTGATTATGGACTACATGTTGATAGAATTCCTATTTTTTGTGACAACACAAGTGCCATAGCCATAACAGAGAATCCTGTGCAGCACTCAAGGACCAAGCACATTGATATCAAGTACCACTTCATTAGGGAACATGTGATGAAAGGTACAGTGGAACTTCATTTTGTTCCAAGTGAACAACAAATTGCAGACATATTTACCAAGCCACTTGATGAATCAACATTCACAAGATTGGTAAGTGAGCTAGGTATGCTTAATTACTCTTAAAATTCATGTCCTTATTACAATTTGAATTGAAGCCTGAAATGTATTAGCTGCAAGAACAAATTTGATTTTTAACATAGATTATTCCATCAACGGATATTCCCTATCCGTTGAAAGTCAAAATTGTTCTATCAACGGATGTTCATTATCCGTTGAAAGTCATATACATTTCTGGAATTTTTATCCGTCAACGGATAAAACTGAAGTGCTCTTCAACGGATGACAGTTTACCTTATCCGTTGAAATATCACATCAGTCGATTCAAGTGTTTCACAGCCGTTGATTCTATTGTCTTAACCGTTGATACTCATACATACAGCTGTATGTATTTGTTTTAAAGGTAGTTTTTAGAATACTTACAGTTTATTCTTAAACGACTGAAATTCACTTACACATATTTATTGTTTAATATCTTATTTATGTTTTTTTTTATTTGAGAAAGTATATAAGCCCTTCTGATTTTTCATTTTTACTTTACGCTTTCTTGAAATTTCAAAGCTTTTACCATTTTCTCTCTGCAAAACCTTCAAGTTATTCTCTGCAATTTCTACTCACAACAATGGCACCAGTAGTGAAGATTATGTCTCAATCTGGGTTCATCTATGAGAAGAACAATTTCATAGCTTTGGTAGAAAAGAATGAAGCCCACTCAGATTATCATAAAATGATGGACTTCATCAAAAACTGTAAACTTAGCTATGCAATGCTGGAAGCCCCAACGATTTACTGTGAAGTAGTTGAGGAGATTTGGACATCTGCTGAGTTCAACTCCATAGATATGACTATCTCCTTCACTCTCAAAGGTAAAAATCACTGTGTTAACTGTGATGACTTACTAGCATGTTTTAAATTACCTGAGAACAATGCCATGACACCACACACTGATAATGATGTATCCAGCATGTTAGATTCCATAGGTTATTCTCTTAACTCTGCTAGTTTAGGGAGTATTAGAAGAAAAGGCCTTAGGAAAGAATGGAGTTTTCTTGGGGATGCCTTTATCAAGGTTTTCTCTGGGAAAATTAGCAATTTTGATGCCATAACTTCATCTCTTGTTAATATGCTCTATATGCTTGTTTCTGATAGGTATTTTAATTTTAGCAACTATGTTATGCTAGAATTGGGTACTAGATTAGGTAACAAAGCTAATAGACCTAATAACATCTATTATGCTAGATTCTTTATGTTATTGGCTAACCATGTTGCTGAAGGTTTGGTCATTACAAATGAGAATAATAAACTCAAGTGCTGGGCACAAGAGAAAAGAGTTCTTGCAGATTTATTGAGAATGGATCTCAACAGCAGTGTGCCATTGGTATATTTACCAATCATGAATGCACCACAGGTAGGTGAGGTAATTGCTTCTACAACTCCTACTTCTTCCAACCCCTCTATTTCTTTATCTTCTAGTGTGGCCATGGAATCTGTGACAATGCCCCAATAGATACCTACCAAGGTCACCAAAACTAAACTTTCAAAATCAAAGACAAAGAAAACCACCTCGGTTGTTTCTCAAAAGACAACAGTTGTAACACCTACCATTAACCCTGAGGGGAGTGAACAGGGTGTAAGTGGTGAGGGGAGGGGTGAACATCAAAGAAACCCCCAGGATAAGGAAGGAGAGATAAGTGCTTCCCAAGCTAGCCAAGCCACAGTTTCTCAAAAAGCTGTGGTGGTTGAAAAGGTTACTAGCATATCCCTAGCTGCATCCTCCCAAAAGGATGTAACTATTGAAAATAGTTCCCAACCAGGAACACACAAACGAGGGAGGGACACTAAAGCCAAACACTCACCAACAAAAGCCTTTATTAGAAGAAAGAGAGCTAGAACCCAATCTTCTACACAGGGTGCACACACTGCACAGATACATCCATCTGTATCTATGCCTTCTCAAACTCAGTTTGATGTGGCTCCAACAAATGTGGAGTCACAGCCCCATTCTCTCACAATTAACACACATCAATCACCACACACTTCTTCACCATCTCTAGATGTGGATATGTTATTCCCATCAATTCCTGATTCTCCCTCTTTACAACTCAGGGAGGAGCCCCACTCAAATACAGGTGATCATCATCTTTTAGATGATTTGTTGGATCACCCGCAAATTCTTTCAGATGTAATTGAAGTTCTACTTCAATTATATCACTTTCATATCAATCTACACAGATTCAACAGTTATATCACTTTCAAGTTCTACTTCTTTTCCTTCTTCAACGGATATCACTCATCCGTTGACAAGTGGTTGTTCTTCAACGGATAAGCTTAACAGCAGTTATCCATTGATACCATCAGTTTCACCTTCAACGGCTATTCCTCATCCGTTGATAGTCTCTACACACACAACTGAAATAATTCCAAGTGTAGAAGACTTGATTACTGTACAATCACTTCTAGGACTGAGGGAAGGGAGTGATAATTTGAGTGAGAGGCTGGGTTGCTCCCAGGCAAAAGGAGAGATTGAGAGCTCAAATATGCATGCTATTTCTTCCAGCATGGCAAAAGTAAGTGAGAGGAGTACCACCTTAGTAGGTAAAGGTGAGGGAGTGAGTTGTGTGAGCCAGGGGGAGCCCCTGATGCAAGAACATAGAGAAAATGAGAGAAAGGCAGGTACAGCAGATATAAGGATGGATCCAGCCATTGCTAGTGAGTCAATGATTGTGAATGATGCTGAAAAGGAAAGACAATTTCAGCAACATTACAAAGCTGTAATTGATAACATTTCCTTGGATGCTGACACTTTTACTCATCCTGTTTCAGCCTATCAAGTATTGGCTGCACAGGGCAATGTGGAGGCAGAAAAGACACTACATCTAGTACATACAACAACATCTCTTCAAAGGGACAAAACTGCTATTAACAAGATGCCTTCAACAGCTGGTGAGTCATTTGAAGAATTTGGAGTAAATTCTGATGATGATGACTTTGTCTCTTCTGATGGAAGCATGAACTTAGGGGGAGATGTAGGCCCTAGTTCTATTCCAAATCTACCTGAATGGGACTTCACAAAGGAGTTTACAACAGGGCAATTCAATGTCTCCTTAGTCAAACAAATCAGTACTATCAAACAGGCCATTCAGAAAACTTCTCATGCTGGTACAAAGGCTATCCTTACAGCTCACTTGGACTCACTGCATCTCATGAAGTAGCAGCAAGTAAGACAGAATCTGAGTGTGGATGAACTCAGAAAGGATATTGCTGACTTGAAATCCTACAATTCTGAAAAATTGGATTCAGTCATGCCCTTTGGTACAATGCAGGACATTTTATTGAGATTGAAAAAGGAATCACATACTGAAAAGAGGCTGGCCAAAAAAAGACAGAGTTCAAGTTATTGAAGATTCTGTGGCCACCATTCTTCACAACCAACAATCTCAAACAAATCTACTTATGCAGCTGGCAAAAGCACAGGGCTTGACCCCTCTCCTTGATGATAACAAAAAGGGGGAGAGTAAAAGGGAAGGGGAAGGAGAGCCATCTACAAAAATCCAAATATCCAAAGTGCTAGTTCCTGCCATCACTACTTCTCCAATCATTCAAATCAAAGGAAAGCCTGATGGAATTGATTTAATCCAGCTAGAAGCAGCTGAAATTCAAGTGAAAGAGCAAAGGAGGAAAATTGATGAAAGGATGCAACAGCTGTTTGGTTCAACATAAGATAAATCAATATATGTGAAACATAGCACAAAGGTTGAACCAATCAATATGGAGCACAAGCCAGAAAGGAGAAATAAGGTTGGAGAGACTTCTTTCAAGAATCTAAAACCTATGGTTCTCAAGCCCAACACCAGATCCAGCAAGGACTCCACAAAGAACCCTCTAGACTTTGCTCAGATGAAAGAAGTGGAATTTCCTCTTCCAAAGCCTGATGAAGACAAAGTTTTGGGTACTAGCATCATAAAACACAAGGAGACCATGGATGAGGCAGTAAGGAGAAATATGGCTATTATCTTTAGAGAGGGAAAGAGCATATGTGTGATGCAAGGACATCCCAAATTCTCAATAGCCAAGAGGGAAGAAACCAAAAGGTTAAAGAAAGAAGCTGAAAAACTCAAGGCTGACAAAAGAGCACAAGCAAAGCTTGAACAAAAGCTAAAGTCAAGTCTAGTTGAAAATGAGAAAGGAATTGAAGTCAGGGGTGAAGACAAGATTGCAAACTTAGATGAGGTTTTTGGGAGTATATTTGGTGAAAGCATGGAGGAAAAAGAGAAATGGCAGAAGGGAAACAGAAGAAAGGCCAAGGCACATAGAAGGAGTGAAGGCAACACTGAAGAAACTAAATCTCTACCTTCCATACCTGAACCCTTTATTGCTGATCCCACTATAAACATCCATGGTGAACCAATCATCCCAAAAGAGGAACCTATTGATTGGGACACCATCAATTTGCCTACCTTTTTAACCACTCTTCCACTACCAAAGAAACAGAAAAGAAAATCCAAATCTACACCTCCCCTAAACTCTAAGAAATTCACTCAAAAACACAAACCTAACCCTAAGCCACCCATTTCTAAAGATGATTATGTTCACATCTGTGACATAAAAGAAATTTCAGACATTGAACTCTATCTGGATGAGCTGGAGGATGTAAGGGGAATTGCTGCTTACAGACAGCTACCAGAGAGATTGGTGTTCAGATACAAAGGAGCTGGGGAAAGAACATGGCCTCTCTACAGGATTCTGAATGAAGGCTACTCTACCTTGATCAGAGTCTTTTCAGCCATACAAAAGGATTCTGGCTTTACCAGGACTGCCAAGACTGAAATTCTCAACAAGATTGCCAACATAAGGAAAACTTGGAGGGAGCCCAATGCTTTGCCCAGAACCTTACTCATTCAAGAAAGGGGAACTACAATTCACAAATCACCTCATTGGTTGATGGAATTCAGAGATGATAAAGGAGTCAGAAGATTTTTCAGACTTGAAGACCAACTCAAGATTGCCAGCAATGAAACTCTCAAAGAAATGCAATCTAAGTTGGATATCAGTGATGAAGATGAAGCTGAATTCTTCAGACAACTCCAACTCCAAATTGAGGAAAATGACAAAGGGCTAGGAAAGAAAACCAGGGATCAAAGAAGAAAAAGATGATTTGCTCAGGCTAGAGGAGCACCCTTGGAAACACTGTAAATCTTCAATTACCTTCTAGTACATACACTTTTGCAGCACTTTTAAATTTCTACTTAGTTTCAGTTCATGTATTTGTTAAATGTTTTGTTATCATCAAGTTAACCTTGAATTTATGTCTACAATTCTTATAGACATAAATAGGGGGAGATTGTTAGGAATATATGTGCATTAGTTTGATGATATGTTTAACAAAACACTTAAGTAGAAATCTAGTGTTTGTAGCCTCAACGGATAAGACCACTTTGGCTATCCGTTGATGGTGTAGCTTTACTTAGAAATAAGTCTAGTGTTGTAGCACATTTCAGTCTCTGAATTTGAGATATAATTCTTAAAAGTTGAGGGAAATTATAAGTCATGTTGACTACTAAAGGATATGCAGATAGGAAGGCCAATTGTAAATATTTCATGCCTTGTAATTTTGTATAAATGAAATGGTGTCAACGGATAACTTAAAGACCTTCAACGGATGAGAAATAAAGCTTCAACGGATGTCTCTAAAGCTTCAACGGATAACATCCTTCAACGGATGAGTGCATCAACGGATAGAGCTTCAACTGCTAACACATCAACGGATAAAGCCATCAACGGATGAAGGCTTCAACGGATGTTCTGTTAAATAGCAATTGACAAGTGGTAGTTGTACCTACAAACAGAGGCACATGGGTTGACAGAGACAACTGAGATGTGGTAGCCTATTTCAGGAACATCAGAAAAAGCAGTCGTTCTACTCTAGCATAAAGAGGCAATAGTCAACAATGCACTGGAGTAAAATGGAGAAGAAACAAGTGGAGAACTTATTTTATTATTGTACTTTTTATCTTTGTCTTCACTTGTAAACTTGGTGTTATATAAACCAAGTAGCAGCTAGTAATTAGATAAGAATTTTTCCAGAGCTGTTTAGAAAAATCTTGAGAAAAATTATCTAGTTTGTACTAGGATGCAGCTGTGATCAACTTCTTGAATCACAGATTTTCTGAAATACCATCTCTGGTGGAACAACAAATCCACCAGAAAAGTTTTTAAGGTCTGTTGTGTTCTGTACTTTTGTGCTTGAATATATATCTGTCTGTATTAGCTTAAAGCAATTCACACACTTGTTTATCTTAAACACACAGCCTTTGAAACTGCTCAAAACTTGAAAAAGTTTTGAGATTTACATTCAACCCCCCTTCTGTAAATCTCATTGTTAGTTCACTAGGAATAACATTATATGCTTTTATTTGGATTTTATATGTGTAAAAGTGTTTTACCATGCCCCCGCTGCGTTTAAAATCCAACATCATTATTATTCGGCTTTTCCGGAATTCAAGACGGACTTCAACCATTGTATTTATAAATCTCTCACTAAAGATATTTTTGAGGCTAGACGGGGATCATTTGTGGAAAAGTATCACTTGCAAGAGCATAAATGGTTAAATGGGTTATATGAGTTGAAGCGTAAGTGTATTATTGCAAATACTAGAAACACATTTTCGGCGTTTCAAAATAGTACATCGAGGTTCTTTGATAATTATGTGAGTTCGACAACGGGGTTGAAGGAATTCATTAAAAATACCCAAAAAGCATTGGGAAGGCGATTCATGAGGGAGAAGGAAAAAGATTATGTCACGATTAATCTAAAACGTCCCATGAAAATGCATACCACATTGGAGTATCATGCTTCTTGTATTTACACCAAGGAAATGTTTAGAGAATTTGAAGATGAATTGGTTGAGTCTTCAAAATACTTTGTTGAAAAAAACCGACGAGCTTGTGAAGACGGGGAGAGATGAGGGGATGTCTATACGTACTATAGTTGTTATAGGCCCATGTCTGAGCCTACGAGAAGAAATGTTTATTTTGTTGTATTAGAGTAAGCAAGCTTGTTGGGAATGTGTATGTGTAGAATGTTTGAACATTCGCGGCTACCTTGTAGATACCTATTGGCGGTCTTCACTAAGAAACGGGTTTCGGAAATTCCCCTGTATTTCATACACTCGAGGTGGACAATGCATGACAATAGAGTTGATTGTGTGTTGCCTTACGATTTGGATGTTGGACAAAGTCATGAGATGACCTCAACCGATCGATTTAATAGCATGACAATGTTAACCATGAGTTTTTTGTCAAAGTAGCATTGCATCCAAGGAACAGTATGATTATGCCGTTGGAGTGATGAATCAAGAAATACCAATTCTCGAAAGAATGAGCGTTGATGAAATTAATTCTTACGAAAGCAATTCTCATGCTCCAAATGCAAGTGCTTATGAAGAACCAATTCTTGACCCTATTATGTCCCCAACTAAAGGGAGGAAAAGGACGTTCGTTTGAAAAGTCCCATAGAATCGATTGGTAAAAAGGAGAAGCCTCCAAAAAAGTGCACCTATTGTCAAAGAGAAGGCCATGATAAAAGAAAGTGTGCTACTAGACTAGAAGATCTTAAAAATGCTCAAGAATTGCAATATAATTAGTAGTGTAGTATTTGTAACGGAATGTTGTAATCTTTTAATGAATTTGAATTTTTTGTATTTAACATTGCTTTCTTTTTTGTTATGTTTTATTATCATATAATTTTGTTTTATTGTGATAGGTTACATGACTAGCGAGTATAGTGGTAACAACAACTCCGATCATAATTGTGATTCAGTTTCCCACGTTAGCAACACATTCTCGGACTCCCAACCAAGCGACTCGTGGTATGAGGACAATGACGGGGAAGTTGTGGTCTCACCAACCTTTAGTGAGATGGAAGATGCATGTGGTGAGTTGATGCCCCTTGTGGACAATGATGAGCCGCCCCATGTGGAGGAAGAGGAAACAAACCTGTACCCTCCCGATGAGGAGGCTTACAGGGCTAAAAATTGGATCGAGGCATGCAATTGGATGGGGGGGTAGTGAACTGTGGACCTTGATGAACTCTCATCTGGATCCGTACTTCCTTCTGATCTTGAATTTGGGCAACAACACGCCCGATGGAAAATGGAAAAAATCTGGATGGAATGGCGGTAAGAGCATCTCCAACCATGATAGCTAAAATGGTTAGCCAAATCAGGATTATCTAAAATTTTATTGAACCTGTAAGGCCATACACTCCAGTGGTATTAGCTATAATCATTAGCTATATTCAAAAATATTTTTTTATTCCCATTTTCAGATTTATATGTATATATATAAACTTTAAATAATAAAATAAATTTAGTTAATACTTAATTCAATACATGAATAAAATATATAATTGTAAGTTAATAATTATTACAACTGAAAATATAATAACATATAAATATTACAAAAATATTTTAATAAAAAGTTACTAATATATATATTATTATATATACATATATTGTTTTTTAAAAATAATTAATAAATTTTATTGATAAGAGAATAATATTTTTACACTTAATATTATAGAAATTAAAAATATTATTTATAAAATAATAATTTTAATATTTATGTATTAAATATTATATAAATATATGCATGTATTAATGTTTATGTGTACGTAGTAATGTGTAGATTTAGGTTTAAACATGAATTAAATCTGACGTGGAAGATATAGCTAACACCTACAGATTCAACAAATATAGAAGACGAGACGAAGGATATCTAAATTTTTTGCTAATAGGTGATGTGGTTGGAGTGGTGTTTTTTTACCTAATATATATATATATATATGAGTGCCACATAGGATTTTTAGCTAACAGGAGGTTATGGTTGGAGATGCTATAAGTTTGTTAAATGTGATCGGATTGCCGATATTGTAAAATTGAGGCCTCGTGAGAATTGTAATATGGACCAAATGCTCATTGTATTTCAAATCTATGTATTTCGTAAAATTTAATGGATTCTAGTGATCATGTAAATTTCATTCGAATCTATGTATTTTGTAATTTTCATTGAATTTGAGTGGATTGTATGTATTTTGTAAGATTTCAAGTATGAAATTTAAGATTGAAAGTCTACCTATAAATTTAAGATTGAAAATTAAAAATATAAATTTAAAATTGAAAATTAAAAATTAAAAGTCCAACTATACATTAGAAATTATTATGAAATGCATAAAAAAAATTAACATTTGGACAAAATGTTGACTTTTGTTGACTTTTTAAGGAATTTTCATTTTAATGTAAAAATTGAAAAAAATAAAAAAAATCTAAAAATCATTTATTCATCTATTTGAAGACCTTTTAAAGTGTTTAGGAATTTTGGAAGTTAGTTTAGGACTAACTTCCAAAATTTAAGAAAAAGTTACAGAAGGTTTTTGCCTAGCTCCCCTGTTTTTGCTCCGTTTCTTGCTCTGAAGCTCCCTGGCTATCCGGTACCTGAAGGTATCCACATCCTCTTACAACCAATCCGATACCGCGGCTAAGTCATATCCTTGTGTGAAGTATTCCATGTATTTCATCACATAAACACCGCAATCATTGCAGTTTCGTTGCTTTGGTCTAGACGGTAGAGGTAGGCCTCAGCTAAAGCAGGGTCACGCCCCTCGACTGGATGTATCATATGCAATAGCCTCGGTAGCAACCATGACTGCAATGAAATCATGATCAGAGAATGAATACAATATACAATTGGTAAGGAATATATAGAAGAAATTAATAGAAGATAAGTAAAAGACCAGACCACCCCTCGTATACCCTCCCGATATGACGGCTCGTCATTCATTGAATCTAGGATAAGACCTTCAAATCGTCTAGTACCGAACATGAACAAAACCCAATACACATCTCCAACACAACATGGGATGAATATGTAGTCCGCCTCGAGAACAGTAGGCCCAACATTAGCAGTGGCAAAACCAGTAAAACTACGTAATGCTTTATTACATGTCATCTGCAATGTATCTCCACCTATCCTAGATGCTTTTCTGATTTTGTTCACATGTCATTTCCCGAGTACCATAAAGTAGGGATACATGAAGTAATAGATGGGTTTCCTCTCCCATATACCTCCATTATGAATCTCCTCCTCCCGACTGCTTAGCAATCCCTGAAAATAAATATGAAGGAAAATGTATGCACTTAGCAACAAGTAAAATATATGCAATAAGTAAAATGAATGCAACAAGTAAAATGTATTAGCAACGAGTAACGAACAATACCATATAAGTGTATATGATCCTGTCATCAACTCATGTTCCTGGAGCAAGGCTCTGCATCGCTGATGCATGGACGTGATAGTCCTGAACAGTAAGACCACCGGGAATCATCGGCTTCATCCCAAAGCCCCATCCCAATATGAATATATCTCATTCTTCTTTGACATGCTCAGACTCTTCGTGATACTCCACATGCTGGGATGGTTGTGTCATGTCAACGACATCCTGGGAAGGAATGGTTGGAATGTCAAAGTCGTCAGCCGAAGGTGCAATGAAATCTGCTTTTATGTTCTCAAATATGGGAGGTCTATAGGCATGTCCTTTGATTTTCTTCATCAGTCGGGAGAAGGGTGTAAGGAAGGTACCAGAAATCCTCCCAAACTCCTCCACAAACTCTGGAGGAACCCTAGCATCCAACTGCTTTAACATATTAAACCCGACAACCATCTACAAACAAAAACATACAGTTTTCATTAATTCCACAAGGCTATTATGTGTGCAAATGAAATACGTGTGAATGAAAATTTGGCAGTGTGTGGTGTAATGTGAAATATGCATATTTATAAACACTTACAACTTTATATCCCTCGAGGCTATCATAAAACTCCCTCGTCTTGTACTGTTGTTGAGGTTGTGGATCCGGCTTCCCTATTCGCATACGAGATACATCTGTATACCACACCATATAATCAGCCTCAGAAGCAATGTCAACCGAGTCATCAACAAGTCCATCTAAATCTGAACAGAACCTGGCCCATTTGTCAATATCAATGAACCACCGTACAAGCCAATCCTCTCCTACAAATGTGGCCTCATTAGGCCCCCTATAGCCATGCATATTCACTGGCTCTCGTGGAATCTGCGGACTAGCACCAAACTGTCTGCTCACCCTGTCCGGATGCTGCCACTCGACCACATCATCACATACAAGGGAAACTCGACCACACACAGCTAATTGTGCATGTATCATCTCACTGTCCATAATATCGTCGAATCTAGCATATGGTCTCCAAACCACCTCATCACCAGCAACACCATCAAACTCACCCCTATAGAACGGTAAATTGTGGTGATGACATGTCTTCCTGTGCTTCTTTGAAACCCCCTGATGAGTAGAATAGACTCATCCCTCAGCAACCGGATAATCCTCCTGACCGGGAGATCATAAAGGCACGCCAATACGAGGAAATCTCTCGTAAGACCAAACCTGTAACACCCACTCCCAACAAGCAATGGTCTTACTGTCCTTCTTTGCAGCATTCTCCAAACCCCTGTATAGATGAGCTAACACGGTTGCACCCCAACCATAATAAGGAATCTCCCGCATATTAATCAGTGGGTGCATATACCGAACATGAACAAAAGACCGGTTGTTGGTAGGGAAGAGGATACAACCCATCAAGAATAGCAGATACGCCTTAATATGTACAACCGTGGCCAATATATTATTCTTCTCAGGCTTCCGTGCACCATATCGGAATATCAAACAACTTCTTTATCTTGATGTTATTCCGATACAAAGTTAACTTCACATCCTCCTCGCTCAAAGGCTCAAACCAGTTATTAACAAAATACGCGACCTTATTCTCTATCACCCCACAAGTCAGTGCATCCCTCTAAACTGACAACCCTAGAATAAACCCTACATCCTCCAGTGTAACAGTCATCTCCCCCTATCTCGTGAAGAAAGTGTCGGTCTCCGGTCTCCAACGCTCTACCAAAGCGAATATCAACCGAGTGTCAGTTGCCAAGACAACACCAGGGTCTGCAAAATATCCCAAACCCGAGCATGTGTAACAATTCCCTCTGTGGTCTTCTTAACTTCCAATTGTGCAATGACTTATTTCCAGAATAGCTCTGCAACTCCTCTCTCCCTGCACCGTCCCAATCATCCTCACTAACGTGATATCGATTATCCCAAATAACGTTATGCGCGTTCGGACCCGACAACATATTCCCGAAATTATCAAAATTAGCCATACCTGAAAATATTATAAACAAAATTCATCAATCACCAGGCGTTGAATTTTTCGATTTAAAATAACAAATTTAAACACCACGTACACAATAAAAACAATCACCGCATATACAATAAAAATAATAAATAATTCGAATTAAATAATGATAATAACTTCAAATTTAAATACCATCAAAATACCAAAAACAACAAATTACATAATAACAATAATTTCTAATTAAATACAAAAACAACAATACATTTGAATTAAATACCCATAAATTCGATTTAATTAATTATAAATTCGAAATTAATTTCCATTTTCAATTAAATTGTCTTAATAATTCGATTTAAATAATTATAAATTCAACCCTAAATTAGTCATACAAAATTCAACCATAAATCACAATAACTTTAATTTCGAATTAAATAATAAAAAATTCGAAATTATTTTCCAATTAATTTCCAATTGTTTATAAATTCCAACTGAATTTCCAACTAATTTCCCAAAAATTCGAATTAAATAATAACCCTAATTTACAATTAAGCACTACACAAATTTCCTTAACCCTAATCAAATAATCTACAACAATAACAATACTCGAAGCAAACTATCATTAAATCAGAAAAATAATCATGAATTTGCTTAAATAAATTCATATTAACAACAAAAAATTAAGGATTAAAATTGATAAGAAAAAAGGAATCGATTATATACCCGTAATTAGGAAGAAGGGCACAATTCAATCGAGTGTTTGCTGCGTTTGTGTGTTAAATTGAGTGACTGTTTGTTGCCTTGTTCGTTTGCGGCATTCCCCTCTATTTTCTGCATTTTGTATTTGCTGTGTTCTGTGTTTTTACTTCTGATTTTGGTGTGGTTTGCTAGGTAACTGTTAATAAGAAAACGACCCCAACCGTTGACATTGTCTGCGGTCCGTGGACGAGGGGCATTTTGGTTATTACACCGAACCGCGGACAATGTCAGCGGTCCCCTTCATATTTTTTTAATTTCAACCGTTGAATCATTGATTCAACGGCTGAAAAACTGTTTGTTACAAAACCGGTCTACAACAAACGTTTGTTGTAGACCGACCCCCTTCTGTGACATTCACTAATATTTTGATTTTCTTGCATCTCCTTAACATTGATTTTGTTGTTGACTCGGACAACTCACTAATGTTTTGATTTTCTTGCATCTCCTTAACATTGATTTTGTTGTTGACTCGGACAACTCAAGAATTTTTTGTGTCGACATTGGCCCTTAGTAAAAATGCTATAATGGAATGGGGTAATTTTTTGTGTCAACATTGGTCCTTCAAGATAAAACTTAAAAGTATTCCTGTTAGTAAAAATGCTATAATGGAATGGGGGTAGAGATCGTGAAGATCGTTCATATTGAGGGTTTACGAGCAACAGGGTCTGAAAACATTTAACAAAAAAAACAGGGTTCGAAAACAAAAGTAAATGGATTTTGGTGGGTTTCAGAGTTGGAGGACTTGTTTTGATATGTTTAGGCCAAACGTAGCGTACCGAAACAAATCCAGAGATGCGACAAGAGAAAAGCAAAATCAAGACATGCAGAGAGTGTGGGTACTGGGGTTGGACACCTCTTTGTGTTTATGAAGGCAGTTCACTTGGTAACAGTCTATGCAGACTACATCTCCAGGCCAAACCCTAAACATTCTTTTTGCTGGTTTACAAACAGGAATGAATAATTTGACAAGAATACGGTGATTGCCTCTGGTGGCTTAGGTATTATTTAGAGTTTATAAAAGAGTGCTTAAAGATTCCACGACGGTTGCTATGAAGCAAGGTGCGCCTGGTTCCAAGCAACGGCTGGAAGATTTTCTGACTAAAATAAATGTTTTATTATACTTCCTGTTTCTTTTTATTTGTCTCTTGACTTTTATACACACATCTCAAGATGCATTGATGGCATAGTAAAAATTATTTTTTTTAAAATTTTCTTACAAAAAAAGTTTAAGTTATATATTTTTATTCTAAGAAAAGAAAATTTTAAAAATTATTATTTTAACTATGCGGTCAAAACACCTAATGAGTGCACAAAAGTCAAGCGACTATTAAAATGAAACAGAGGGAGTATATTCGTAGGAAACAGGTTAATTTACTTGTATGCTACTGTGAGGAACAGTCTGAAATGATACTTGTTTGTGAATATATGAAGAAGAGGGTACTAAAAAACCATTCATATGTTATGGTTGCAGTTTACCACCTCTGTCTTGAAGCAAAGGCTTGAAACATGCATTGCAATATGCCACTATCTTCACAGTGTTTCAGCCCAAGGAATCATACAAGAAGACATCAAATCAACCAATATCTTGCTTGACCAAAATTATGTTGCAAAAGTTGACAGCAGAGAAACGTTTGGCAGAATATGGTGTTTCCATAGTGTTTGATTTGTTTTAGATAACCTTTTGTCCCTTTGTTGCTAAAGCAAGCCTATAAAATAGATTTTGCGTTTGCAAAATGAGTAAGGTTTAACTCAGTTATCTCCGTTTCATCATTGTCTGTAAGAAAATAGGCAGAAACATATGTAAGAAGACTTTTTTTTGGTAAAAAAAACTGAGCTGGAGAGTTGCCTCAGGCACCCTGGCACGAATGTTTTCTTCTTTTTGCTAGGCAAGGAATGGAATGCTAACTGACTCCATTCTGCTCATTAATGGGAATTAAAAAAAAAAGTACAGTCTTTAAATTCGCAAATGCATTCCCCTGTTATTTTGGAAGCTATACAACAAACTGCTAAGACCAGATTTGATGTATACAAGATTTATTAAAACACGAAAAACCAGAAAATAATAACAAAATACAAATTTCAAGTCACAGAGTTGCAAGACCACTTCACGCAAGGTACAGAATTCCAAGGAAGAAACAACAAACCAAACAAACATCAAAGCATAGCACTAAGATATGTCATAGCCATCTCTGGCCCAGCATATGATGAACCACATCTGCATGTTGAATGCAAATATCCATATAACATTATTGAGGAGAACACAACTACAAACGCGAGCAAACCAAAATAACTGATGCACTTTATGCTACCCTCTAAGCATTTCGTTGAACATAAACTTGTCCGCACGTGAATCTTCTGCAATTCGGAGAGACGAAACAACCTGTGCAGCTATAACATCTGCAGAGTGATCATTAAACTCCCGACCTTGCTCGTCAAAATATGGCATTTTGAGATCTCTTGTAAAAGGCCCAGACGAGACTCTCCGGCCATTACAGTTGTATTCATTAGACATGCATCCAGATCTGTACACATTAGAAATCCTATCAGGTACTTCATATGAATGCGTCCAGAGTTCTTGACGAGGAAGAACTGATTTGTTTCCACCTATGAAAAAGTCAAACTTGCCAGCAGTGTCCCAAGGCTTAAACCCCTCATTCTTCTTTAACATGATTTTACATGAATCGTCCGAGTCTTCGCCAAGTAGGACTTGCAGAGCAACTGCTTCAGCAATTGCAGCCCCTTCCTCGTCAAGCCTTTGTTGTTCTTCCATCTTTTTCTGCTTCTTCTTTTCAAGTTCAGAACGAATCGCTGCAGAAGTGGCTAAGGCTTTTTCCAAGCGCCTTTTCTTCTTCTCAGCCTGTTTAATACGATCCAAGTCGTCCTTCACTTGCTTCTTCTTGACTTTTCTGATACCGCATGGCGCTTTAGCACATTCCATCTTATATTTTATAATACTTAAATCTAACTCAGACTAGTCTTCTAACTCTTTTTCTATAATGACTCCTTTATCCCTTTCAGCAGAAGGCCCCTAAGATGTATAATGCTTTAACTATTTCTTTTCATTGCTATGTAAACTATAAATTATAACTAAGTTACTTGTGCGAGAGATTCTGTAGCTACTACACCCACTCAGGTCTGAAGGAGTACCTCATCTTGCGAACAATACAATCCCAAACAGAAACAACAGGTGATAACAGAAGAGAGAATTGATAAGCATTAACAACCATGTCCTTTGGAACTGTTCTTTCTAATTTCCCACAACCCTTGCATTTATCCATAACCTGTATACCAATGGCCAACAAACCTTGATGAAATTATTTATGCCAATGATAGTTCGCTCCAATAAACTCACATGACCTTCTGTTCTGCAGCCAAAAGAAAAATTAAAAGCAACAGTTAAGAGCTGTGAAATGGCCAAAATGGCAGAAACGAGCTATAATAATTATAATCAAGTCAGAAAACGAAGTTCTACATACACAAGTAATGCCAACAAAGGTCAAAACAGAGAATTGGCATACATAGAATAAAGATCTGTCTACAATATTATATCATCAGGATTAGTAAATATTTTGAAGGCCACACACCAAATTGCACTTTTAGAAGTATTAAATAAGGTGAACATTTATATATATTATAAAATTTAAATGAGATAGATATTTATGTTTAATAACTGCACTGAAAAGTTGACATCATGCTTTTTGCATAATTGGGTACCAAAAACATATAAAAGAATGAAAAACATGGTATTACCATCAAATAAATTAAACAATATATATATATATAGGTAACACTACTTTAAGTAAAATGATCTAGTAGTTGATATATAGAACTACAATGAATGTCATAAAACCTTGGTACATGTATTATTCATATACATATTGTTAATATTGTTAAACGGTGTCATTCAAATTACAATAATTATTCAGCAAATGGATGAAAACATGTCAGATATCCAGTACCAAGAAGATCCAATCAAAAACTCCAGAAGAAAGGACATCTAACATAAAGGATTATATTGGCCACGAGAGAAGGAGATGTTACTAAATAATTTTGACGGCAACTTAACTGCAGATGACGGCGACGACTTATTAACTCCATAAAATGCCTAAACTTGGTTCTTTTCACATATATATTCTACTATTTTCTTCAAATTTCTAACATTCACTATACCTTTTTTAAAGAATATAATCCAACACCGCTCAGAAAGTTCTTGAGGCATTCCCTCGTCATTGCTAAGTTACCAAAACTTCGTACAATTTGACTTGAGACAATTTGACTTGAGACCTTGAATTGAATTTGTGCCGACTAAAATTAACTAAACTAGGGTTAATGGACTGTAATAACTAATAAACAATGATAATGAAAATGATTATATAATGATAACATAAAGTACAATTATCATCTTTACATCTTTCTACATTAGTATATTTTTCTTTCGACACACAATTTCAATATAGCTAATACAAATAAAAATCACTAGTTTGTGCTTTAATATAATTACCAACTCAAAACTACTGGTGTTTCTGAGAAAAATGTAAATGTTTTTAACCATCTTCATAGATTCAGTGAAAAGATATGTTTTCAATCATCTTTGTATATATATACATAAAGATTGTGGCAAGCTCCAGTACAAACCACTTAACCCACAAACCCTAAAAACCTACAGACGTCACCAAAATTGACGCGTGATGCACTAATATATAAGTATAATTCATTAAAATATTCTGAATTTGAAAAACAGAAAAAAAAAATTGGTTCACCAAAACATACTTACAATCCACCAAATACATAAACACTAGATTGTAGTTTGTAGACTAAGATGGTGGTTTATATTTAAACACAAGCTTAGATTATATTACCAGGTTGATTCCTTGGTATTTCACTTTATTTTCCTTTATCGTCAATTCGTCATACATATTATTAAGATCCAATTTCTACTTTTTATTCCCACAAGAGCTGAAAATGAACTTTTCACCTAATGCCTTGAAAGGATTAAATTTACATCAGGAGCTTAAAAACACCATAATACCCTACTGCATGGCATATAGGAAACAAATTACAACACAATAACACATTAAGTAATGCATGTAATATATCAAATCACAGCAACGACCTCATAGCACAAAATAAACTGAAATGTAAATTCCCGTGGTAACATACTTACAGAACCCTACTCTACAGCTTTCTTATAAATTCAAATTGTACTTTCAAATCAAAGCTATATAAATAATTCAGAAGTCATCGATAATAGTCAGAAGAGTGACTAATCGCCAAATTGTATATCGTATAAACCATTCCATCTGATCTATTAATCTATAACTAACAACAAGAGTGACTAATCGCCTAATTGTATATCGTATAAACCATTCCATCAGATCTATTAATCTATAACTAACAACATACACGACCTCCATAAAATCGAATATATTCAATTGAATCAATCAGATCAAAAGAATATAAAC
This sequence comes from Apium graveolens, assembly GCF_009905375.1. Lineage (NCBI taxonomy): Eukaryota > Viridiplantae > Streptophyta > Magnoliopsida > Apiales > Apiaceae > Apium > Apium graveolens. The sequence continues at coordinate 231,348,073 of NC_133656.1, read as the reverse complement.
ACATAACAAACAATTCACTCACTATAAAACCCCCAAATTCACTTCAATTCCCACCTAACAACTTAATATCTAATTTTCAACGAGCGATCTATATACTCAATGCACAAATCATCAAATTTCAATACAATCACTATTAAAATTGAAGTAAATCACATAATTAACATCAGATCAAGCATCAATTAGAGTAAATCACATAATAAAAAATTCCAGTAAAATTATAATTAGATCTAAAATTAAAAATCAAATATCATACCTCGTGATATTCGATGCAATTTCTTTCGATCTGAAACCCTGAAATGATGAAAATTATTTTCTGGAATTATCAGATGATAAAATAGAATAAAAAAGATGTATAGTCTATAGATACATGTTTATACAAGTGATGAGAAGAAAGGGCAGGATCGTCATAGGTATTAGCGCCCTGAATCTGATCATGACACGTGGCGCTTGATGCCACGATCTAGTTTGTTTGACTTCTGATGAGAAGGCAGTCAACGCCGACTAGCAACTATGAGTGGTTATAAGATGAATGGATGTGATTGGGTGGAAATTGTGGGTCCAGTTTTTCAGCCGTTTGATTGGATGACTTTTCTTGAAGATTAAGAATGGTCCAGATTAGATAACGTAGTTTACTTATTGTGGGGATTAAGGGTGTACACGGATCGGATTGGGCGGGTTGGGAGAATTTTGCAACCCAACCCAATTAGTTCGGGTTTTCAAAATTTCAACCCAACCCAAACCGTTTAAATTTATAATCCAAACCAATTTGTATACTTCGGTTTGGTTCGGTTTGGATCGGTTTATTAAATATACAAAATTAATATAAAAAATTATAATAAAATATAAGGTTTCAAAGTTTAAAACACTTGAAAATAGTTCAAAACAATATTACAATCCTCCATATTGAATAGTCTTAAGCATCTAATTTTTGACATCAAAAATACAAATAATATTGCTTACGCTTTAAATATTGGAATGAATCATTAATGCAAAAAATATAACACTAATCAAACATCTATTGTTGTTACGAAATGAACTATGAACACGGAGGTTATAAATTAAATTTAGAGTTAGAGATATATGGATATATGTAAATGGCCTAAACATAATTTTGGATTAACTTATTAGCATGTACATATATATTTTAATCGGGTTGGGTTGGATTGGTTTAAAATTATCGAAAACCATATCCAACCCAATTAAATCGGGTTGACATTTTTTCAACCCAACTATATATCGGGTTGAAAAAAATCGGTTTGGTTCGGCCGAAATAGGGTCGGTTCGGTTTGAATTGGTCGGGTTGGCCAAACCGTGTACACCCCTAGTGGGGATGACGCTACATGATTAGTTTATAGTTGTAGCTTGTAGGTGGATAAGTTTTGATAATTATAAATATTTAAGGAAATTATTCTTCATTTGTGTTTTGGTTGACATTGTATACCTGTTTTGATATAGGAAATTTATCTTCATGTGTGTTTTGGTTGACGTTATATAATTATTTTGATATTTTTAGGTCTGTAAACGAATCGTTAAACTCGTTCAAGTTCGCTCGAATTCAAGCTCGATAAGCTCGGTTAGACATCCTACCGAACTCAAGTTTGAATTAATTTTTTTTGTTAGCTAAGATTAACGAAGGAACTGATATCCAACTCATGTTCGGAAAGAGTTCAGTTCGAGTCGTTAAACTCGAGTTCAATCGAGAAAAAGTGGAAACATAAAAATTTAATAAAAACCTAAAACTTGACGAGACTCGAATAAAATATTATTTCAGATTGAACTTTCTTACCAAATAATAGAGTCAGGTCTTCAAGTCTCAGTTTCTCAATTTCTCGATTTCGGAGTAAGTGGTCATCTCTGAAGTCGTATGTATCTGTATCTAATATGTTCTTGATTCAATTGTTTTAGTTTTTGTTAGGTATGAATACAACACAGAGGGGGTGAATGTGTTTTGGCTTAAATGTTTGATTTTTGATCGACTTAGGCTTTAGCAGTTGGTTGTTATCAATGATTTAGTAGAATAGATGTTAAATATAAATAACTGTGCAAATATGTAAAACAAAGATCTTCAAAACTCACTTAATTTTATATTAAAAATCAAGCAGTGTTTTGCTACAAAATCTCTAAGTTCTTGTTTTAGAACTTAGCTTCTTTCTTGAGAGAGAACACACAATTTTCTATCTAGATTGTTCATCTTAACTAGAGGACCCGTGTTAACTTTATAACTCAGTTAACTGCTGGTTTACACAGTGGATAATAAACATGCTATTAGCTTTTCTAAACTATCACTTGTCATTTCTATTTATAGAAAAGTAAATCTTCCATTTCTAGCTTAGCATATCTTTAGCATCCCGTATTTATTTTAATCTCCTCTGTCAGTTAATCTTTGTCATTGATCTTGCACATCTCTCAAGCTGCTTTTTGTAGACTTGTCAATCCAGCTATATGAATTGTTTGTTGATCTGCAACCTTGGATATTAAACTGTTCTGCAATTCTGTACTTAGAGAAGTTTCTTCACTTCGAGATCTTCAATTAAGCTATAGAGAACTCGACATCTCGATAGGCATGTTGGCTTGTCGATATCTCTGAAACTTCATTGTTGCCTTGAATTATCGACAACTCTGAGTTCTCTAGTGAATTTTGGTTTATCGATAATTCGGAGTTCTCTAATGGACTTTGGCTTATCAATAACTCAGAGTTCTCTAATGAATGTATACTTGTCGATATCTCTGAGTTCTCGAATGGGTATCTGACTTATCGATATCTCCAATAGCATTTCCTGAGTTCTCGATAGACAGTTCCTGAGTTCTCGATAGGCAATTCCTGAGTTCTCAAATGACTTCTCTATAACACTAATTATGTGACTTGTAGAGATCTTGACTTAAATTGTTTTACACCAAACAGATTTATTCGAAACCAAGCTTCTTCATAATTCTTCTAAGGCATGATCTTCTTGATCTTCTTCCAGATAGAATTCTTAGGCTTGACACTGTTTAGAGAAAAATGCTCCAGTCTGCTCCATTTACATTTTACAGACATTAAGTGTTACAAGTATGAATTACAGATTAAGGTTACGATACAACTAATCTCAAGGTTGTCGGTATGACTTAGTCTTGTTATGATACTGACATGTTTTGCACAATAATCTCCCCCAATTTGTGAGAAGATTGCTTATCACAAATTCATGCCCGTTAACAAGACTAACCCCAAGTTAAAGAATGAAAATAAGACAATACAAAAGCTGATACAACACTTGTACAGTGAATATTTGACAGTTTATAATAATTAAGTAAAGACTGAGCTGTCTGATTCTTTCTCAATTATGTTCTTAATTTTCACAAGTATTTCCAATTCTTCTAGGATGGGGGTGTCAGTTAGAGCCTCTATTAGTTTCAGCAAATCTGGCTTAGGATAACTAGCTAACATCCCTATCCTGTATCTTGATAAAGATCCAGCTTTTACATACAGAAATTTTCCATCCTTTGATATTCTGCTCTTGCCTGCTGCCTTCAATTCTTCTGATCTTCTGATATACTCATCAATGTCATGCTCATACTTTCTCCTCTTTTCAGCTAGCAAATCTCTATGCTTATCCCTCATCTGCTCTCTGTTAACCACAAATACTGCTAATACTATTCTCCATGCCTTAGTGGCTCAGTCTTTACCATTCATCAAGCTTATCACCCTTTTCAGTTCAACAATTGAGAGGGAATCCATTAGTCTGTTTCCAAGCTTTTCAAAGAACCCATCACTGTAATAAATTCTAACTTCTTTGATGTGAACAACCCAAACTCTGATAATTCTTCCAGCTAGCTATTGGAAGTAGTCTTTATCTGAATCCACAACATTTAGAGGTTGGAAATCATTTTGATCATATCTGTTCCAGATGGCCTTTTCACCAAATCCATGATCGTTGAGAAATTCAGCTGTCAGTTGTCTTCTGATTCTTCTCTTGACCTTGGCTTCTTTTGGACCTATTCCAACTGTTTTGAAGTGTGTTTTATGGGGTGGCTTGAATGAAGGTATAGTTTTGAGTCTTTTCAGAGAAGTATGGCTGTGAGTGATTTGAGTTTTGAGGAGAAAGTTTGCTATGAGCTTGTAGAAATATTTAGGCTTAGAGGTTTGAGGTTGAGCAGTTTTTGATGAGATTGAATGTGAAGGTTTAGCAATTGGTATTTGGATATTTAGGGTTTGGAGAGATTGTGAGGTATCATTATTTTGTCTGTGTCTCCTTCCACCCCTCCTTTGAGTCTCAGATCCACTTTTCTTCTCCTTCTCTTTCTCACTATCACCTTTCCCACCAATTGCCTTGCTAGATTGACTTGAGTTTGAGCCAGAAGGATTTTGACCATCTTTCTTCTGCTCATCATCACCCAAGTCATCTGTGTTGATTTGAGTTTTAGGCAAATTGGCTTCAGGGTTATCAATGTATCTCCTCAGAATCTTGATCATAGCTTCATCTTCACCAGTCTTCAATTTCTTACTTTTCAGCTCAGACTCAAGCACCATTATCAGTCTTCTGTTGACCATGACACAATTTTTAGGTACTTGGAAATGTTTCAGTTGCTTGGTTGTAGAGTAGATATAGTGCACCCATTTGCTTGGATGTAGGTAGGCTTCTGGGAATGCAGCTTCTTGAGCCTTCTTCAACTCTACTAGTAGCATTTTCTCTACACTGTTGATTATCCTGACTTTGTTAATTAGAATATCTATTTCAGATGCTCTTCTGGAAATTAGATAATTGAAGTTGACTTGCATATATCTGTCTACACCATAATCATTAAGATTGATCACTATCCTTTTCTCCAAAAACTGGTCCTTGACTGGGATCTGCAGCACCCTGATATAATTGATAGACTTTTCCAAGGTCTTTCTGTAAGTGAAGAAATTGTTGTTGAGAGAGTTCCTTAATCCAGTGAGCAAGTTGTCAAACTCTTGTATCATTCCTGGACCTTGAGCAGCCATAAGGAGCCTCTCTTGTTCTAGACCTTGTTCTTTACTTTTGAGTGTTGATTGTGCTAGCCTTGCATCTATCTCCCCCTTAGTCTCTGTGATAGGCATGAGTAGGAGAGTAGGAATCCCAGGTCTTACAGCTTCAGGCAATGCTGGTAGTGGTATGTTGGGTTTTCCCATAATTGCTCCCAAAGCAACTGTATTCTGCATTTGTAAATGCTTATGGGACTCCACTAGGGCCTGAATATCATGTTGTTGACTCTCAACCAATGTAGTTAGAGCTCTGAATTATGAAGATAAATCTGAGTTGGAAGCTTGAAGTGAAGAAATTTGATCTTGAAGTTCTCTTATTTGAGGTGTAGAGGTTTTGGTGGAAAAGGACCCAAAGTGTTCATCAACAGCTTTTCTGACACCTTCCATGAGAAGAAATGAAGGCTCATACCTAGCAGAATGAATTTGATCTAGCTTGACCCTGGTATCATTTGAATTTGTGATATGAGCTTGAACTTGATCAAACAGGGCCTTGAAAGAGCTCTTCATTTTTTACACTTCCTTCTCTATGGAGGCCAGATCCATCCTTGACATTTGCTCTGAGAAAGACTGGAATTGATTTTTGATGTCCTTTTGAGAAGGCACAATGTCATCCATCTTTTCCTTGATCAACCTCCTGACTTTATCTTCATGTTCAGTCAATTTCACTTCAAGGGCCTTTCCAAAGAGATCGAAAGCCTTGAGTTGAGCTTTATGCACATCTATAATGGCATCATAGACTTCGGGAGGAGTGAGAGTTTTAGCATTGCTTCCCAAGATAGTCATGTATTCTCTCCTGAATCTAGCCAAAACTTCATCCATTTCTGCAACATGGTCACAGACAACCAGGCATCTACATTTCCATCTTCTTCAGCCTCTTCTACTATCTTCTCCTTTTGTTGTTCAACCTCTTCATTGAAGCATATCAGTATAGCTTGATAGTCCTGGTTCCCCATGTCTGAAGTGAGCAATTGCTGAGAAAGATTGGCCAAGCCTAAGATTTGATCTACCAACATATCATCAACTGTAGAAGGCTGAGCTTCCATATATTGTAGCCATTGAGCCATGACATGTGGTTGGTTGGATTGAGATGATGATGGTTGTTGAGAAATGTTTACATTACCACCTGTGATTGAAGTCACAGTTTGACTCACAGATAAACCTGTGGTTTTGACAGTTTGTTGTTCACCACATGTAGTAGGAACCTCCATTGGAATTGGAGAGGAGTGACTGGGTTACTGTCATGTACACCAGCCTCAAACCTTTGTGCACCTTGCAGAGCACTGTCACATAAATGTGAAGGACTTGCCTCTCCCATATCAGGGTCATTAGCAATTGTACTCCTAGCTTCAACTTTGAAGGCAATTTCAGCTAGGGTTTTGAGGGGAGTTGTTCCTTCTAAAGGAACGTCCAATTGAATTGGAGAGGATTTAGATAGCTCCCCCCAGGATTACTACCCTCAAACCTATTCATCTGTGAAGATGATGAAGGTGCAAGAGTGACCATGGGGTCTTCAGTAAAAACTGATGAAACCCCCATGTTTATGATGGTGTCATCAAGATCTACCCCAGCTAGTAGTCTCTCACCATCTAGATGTTGATTCTGGGTGGTGAGCACAGTTTCATGAACCATGTCACTTGAGTGTTGGTGCACTTGGGAATCAGATTCAAGTGCTCTATATGATGAAGAAATTTGGGAGATTAGAGAAGTTTGTTCAGTTGTGAGTATTGGCAGCTCCCCCGGAATGGATGAGGGAGCTTCAAGTGATGTGCCCTCACTGTGTGTGCCATCCTTATTTCTTCTACCATACACTCAAGTTGCAGGTTGTGCTGACTCAGTACATGATGCATTGAGGTGAATGCTCTTTTTAATAGATACACCATGTTGAGAGGATGCAGCTAGTAACTGTTTACTCCCCATTTGTTCAACTGTGCCCTTTTGGGAGGACGCAGAGGTGTCTAGAGTGGTCAGCTCTGGTAACTTACTCTTCTTTGGTTTCTTGACCAAATGTGACTCTGGTTCAGTTTGAAATGTTTCACTCTCATTTACAACAACAAGGGTTGGTTCCTTTATCTTCTTTTTACTCACTTCAGTCTTTTGAGAGACTAAAGTGGTTGGTTTGCTAACATCTAGTGGTTTAGAAGAAAGGGCTGCAGCCTTGGAAGGTCCCTGTTGGTGTGCATGTGCTTGTGCTTCCACGGGATCAGGAACCATAGCTGAACTAGCAAATTTAGGAGCCCTCATGTCTGACATAGGGTAAGGATAAATCCTGAATCTCTCCAACATAAATGGAGTGATTCTGAGACTTACACTCACCTTATTCTTTGAAGTAAGTGAGCCAAATATTATTTTGGACACTTGCTTACAATTTCCAATTCTACTACTATCAATACCAGCTAACAAATGTATGTCATTGACTTTATGAGCTAAAGTAGACATAATAAACCTTGGCAAAAAGATTTCTTTACCTCTATTCTTCAAAGGCATAGTAAGCCTGGTAGCCAGCTCCTCCAGAATTAGACTTCCAATATTCAGATGCCTGTTGTGAGCTATTGAGAACACCAGCTTCTGCACCACACTTGAGATGTTGTCAAAGCCAGTTTTTCTGCAAGTGAAAGCCCTCACTACAGAATCAAACATAAAGGACCATTCCTTCATAAGGTTTGTTCTGTTCAGGCTTGCCAAGTTGATTGAGCCACTATAGTTGATGAAGTCCATGAATTCACTCAGCTCATCTACAGTTGGCATCTCTCCATAATTCTCAGTTGGCAATCCCAGGGTTGTATTCACATCAGCAGCTGAAAACTCAAGTTCATGGCCTCCAATTGTGCATGTGACCACAACATAAGTGACATTCTCTAGAACAACTGTCCTAGTTATAGATGATGTCCAAAATTCATGAAGAACGTCCAAATACAGCACAGGACTTGCAGTTAAAGCACCTGCAATGTAGGATTCAGAAAGAAACTTCACAAACCCCTTGAAACTATTAGGGGCTTGGTTAGCATAAAGAAAAGCAATAAAGTTAGTTCCCTTTTCTGGAATGATATCTCTAACAATGTTTTGTGCCATTGTAGTGTTTAGAAGTAGTGGGTAAGAAAAAGTTTTGAGAAAGGAGCAAAAACGAGAGAAAAATCGCCTTTTGTCTGAAAGCTATGTCACTTAAGATCTCGAAAAGGTGTAAGTACAGTGTGTGTATCGAGAAGTCTGAGTATTTATAGAAAAAGTAAAATACTTATCGAGAAGTCAAATAAACGTTTGATATTAAACTTATCGAGAAGTAATTTTGAATATGAAAAAGGTATATTCGAGAAGTCAAATGACTTATCGAAAACTCTGATAAACACCCAGTTTGTCCAAAAAGGACTGAAATAATTCTAATTTATTTGAATTAAATCAAATCGAAATCAGAATAAATTTTCCAAAAGTATTTATCTAAAATAATTCATTGAATTAAATTATTTTAGTACTGAGTTATTAATAAGTCTCAAAATATCCTTGTCGAGAACTCTATGAGTTAACACTATTAGAGAACTCTACATGGTCTTACCGATTAGTCATAATAAAGCTTATCGAGAAGTCATTCGAGAAGTCTGTAAGTAGACTTGTCGAGGACTCACTCGAGAACTCTAAAATGACTTGTCGATAAATCATTTTGACTAATCGAGAACTCAGTTCTCTATACATTTGAGTACTGTAATTCTGCCTTATGTTAATTTTACACATATAAGATGTAAATTAACAACTAAGCAGTTTACTTAGAATTTTGAAATATTCTAAGTTAATTTATGAGTTTTTAAGAAAGATAAATATACAGAGATTCTGAAATATTTATAATTTATATTTCAGTTAATTTCCAATTAAATCAAACTAGGTTGATTTATTAGAAATTAATCTGCTGCAACACATTAGCTGCGTTCTTGCCTTAGGATGAAGAATTGAGCATTCCAATTTCACTCACAAGTCTAGTGAAGGTTGCTTCATCCAAAGGTTTAGTAAAAATGTCAGCTAATTGTTTTTCTGTTGGAACAAAAATGAGCTCAATGGTACCATTTGCAGCATGATCCCTGATAAAATGATACCTAACATCAATGTGCTTTGTTCTAGAATGATTAACTGGATTAGCTACTATAGATATGGCACTAGTATTGTCACACATAATAGGACTTTTGTGTAACACTAGACCATAGTCCATTAGCTGATTTCTAATCCAAAGCACCTGAGCACAACAACTTCTAGCAGCTATATATTCAGCCCCAACTGTGGAAGTTGACACAGATTGTTGTTTCTTACTATACCAGGATACAAGTCTTTGACCAAGAAATTGACAGCTTCCACTAGTACTTTTCCTATCAACCCTGCATCCAGCAAAATCTGCATTTGTATATCCAACAGCTTCAAAACCAGTTCCCTTATGATACCATAATCCCAAGTTAGGAGTTCCCTTTAAGTATCTGAAAATCCTTTTTACAGCCATCAGATGTGATTCCTTTGGATTGGCTTGAAATCTGGCACATAGACAAGTAGCAAACATGATGTCTGGTCTACTAGCAGTCAAATAAAGCAATGATCCAATCATCCCTCTATAGCTTGAAATATCCACACTCTTGTCTTTCTTGTCTTCATCCAACTTGGTTGCAGTAGACATTGGTGTAGATGCAGGTGAGCTATCCACCATACCAAATTTCTTCAATAAGTCATTCACATATTTGGTTTGGCTGATGAAAATACCATCACTTCTTTGACTAACTTAAAGGCCAAGGAAGTAACTCAATTCTCCCATCATGCTCATTTCATACTCACTCTGCATTAGCCTAGAGAATTTTTGACAAAGCTTTTCATTAGTAGATCCAAAAATGATATCATCCACATAGATTTGAACTAGGATCATATCTTCACCATGCTTCTTGTAGAAGAGAGTCTTATCAATAGTACCTCTTGTAAAACCATGTTTGAGTAGAAATACTGACAGTGTGTCATACCAGGCTCTAGGTGCCTGTTTCAGTCCATATAGAGCCTTGAGTAATTTGTAAACAAAGTTAGGGAATTCTGGATCTTCAAAGCCAGGTGGTTGTTGCACATAGACTTCTTCTTCTAGTTCACCATTAAGAAAAGCACTCTTGACATCCATTTGATACACCTTGAAATTTGAGTGTGCAGCAAATGCCAAAAAAATCTTATTGCTTCTAGTCTTGCAACAGGAGCAAAAGTCTCATTATAGTCAATTCCCTCTTCTTGTGAGTAGCCTTTAGCAACCAACCTTGCTTTGTTTCTAGTAACAATTCCATTTTCATCCATTTTGTTCTCGTACACCCACTTAGTTCCAATTATGCTTCTATTCTTTGGTGCATGAACTAATTTCCAGAATTTGTTTCTCTCAAACTGATTCAGCTCCTCCTGTATAGCACATATCAAATCAGGATCCAATAGGGCTTCTTCAGTTTTCTTGGGCTCTACTTGAGATAGAAAACATGCATGTAGGCATTCATTAGCAGTTGCACTTCTAGTTCTCACACCAGCTGAGGGATCACCAATAATGGCTTCTACAGTGTGACTCATATCCCACTTTCTAGTGTGTGTCGGTTGACTAGTGGCTTCATCATTTTCTTCAGTATTACCATGACTGTCATTTCCATTCTCTTTTTCTCCCCCTGAGTTTGTGCCATCAAATTCAGGTGTCTGAAGAGAGCTTTCATTCCCATGATTTTGTTCAGAGGTCTCTTCATTTGTCACTTATTGTGCCACAACTTCATCTTCCTCATCAGAATCACTATCAGTGGTTAGATTTTCAAATGCAAGGGCTTCAGCATCATTTACATCAAGGCATTCCAAGCCTGGATACTTGTCATCATCAAAAGTCAAATATGTGCTTTCCATAATTTTCTTTTGATCAATCACATAAACTTTGTAGGCTGTTCTTTCCAATGAATATCCCAGAAAATTGCTTCAAAAACTTTAGAGTCAAAATTTCCTACATATTCAGAGTTATATTTTAGAATATAACACTTGCTTCCAAACACATGTAGATGCTTCACTGTAGGCTTCCTGTTAGACATGATTGAGTAAGGTTATTTGCCACGAGCTTTGTTTATGAGATATCTGTTTTGAGTGTAGCATGCAGTATTAACAGCCTCTTCCTAGAAACTGGTTGGCAACTGAGTATCTTGTAGCAAGGTTCTAGCAGCTTCAACCAATGTTCTATTTTTCCTCTCAACTACTCCATTCTGTTGAGATGTTCTAGCTGCTGAAAATTCTTGAACAATACCTTTGCTTTTGCAGAATTCACTTAATGTTGAGTTTCTGAATTCTGTTCCATTATCACTCCTCAATCTTTTTACACTAACTTTTCCTTCAACTTGCTTCTCAATTTTCTTGATGTGCTCAATTATAATGTTTGGAGTTTCATCTTTAGAGTTCATGAACTCAACCCAAGTGTATCTTGAAAAATCATCAACCATGATAAGGGCATATTTGTTCCTTGAAATGGATAAGACATTACTGGCCCAAACAAGTCCATGTGAATAAGTTGCAGAGGTGCACTTATGGAATTCACATATTTTGACTTGTGACTTGTTCTTTTCATCTTTCCTTTCTGACAAGCTTCACAAACTTCCAGTTGAGCGAATTCCAGATTGGGCATGTTTCTCACAAGCTCCTTCTTGACTAAGGTGTTGATTGCTTTGAAATTCAGGTGAGATAGCTTCTTATGCCATAATTTTCTTTGCTCTTCTGATGCCTTGGTGTAGAAACAGCACACTCCATCCTTATTTGTTGAGTCTAAGTCTACAACAAACAAGCTTCCCTTTCTTACTCCTTTAAGAGCAATTTCACCAGTCTTTTTGCTAATAAAAGCACAATCTCCTTTGTTGAAAACAACTTGAAAACCTCTGTCTACAAATTGACTAACACTTAAGAGATTTACTTCTAGTCCAACAACTAGTGCTACATCTTTAATGACAACATTTCCGGAAACAATCTTGCCATATCCCATTGTGAATCCTTTACTGTTGTCTCTAAAGGTCACCAAAGGGCCAACCATCTCCTTAAATTGTGATAGCAGGGCCTTATCACCTATCATATGCCTGGAACATCCACTATCAATGATCCATACGACCTTCTTTCCTTTGCCCTGCACACAATGAGGATTAATTGTGTTTAGTTACCCAAGCCGTGTTGGGCACTTTCTTCTTGTTAACTGATTTTGCAGAAGTAGAATGAGAATTTTCAGATAAAATGAAATTCATAGACTGTTGAGCATTTTCCCTTTTAGATATAGAACCAACTTTTAATTCTATGAGATCAATTCTCAATTTGTGGCAACTCTTCATCACTTTCATGTTGCAGGGAATGCAGTCAAACTTGTCACAGAATTAATAGGGATCATTAGCCTTAGCTTCATTGTACTTGCAGACTCCTTCGGGTGGATTGCTAACAATCTTTTTATAAAGATGAGTTAGGTGATTCATTGATCCACAATTCTCACACCTCTTTCTAGGAGCATCTACAACATAAGCAAAATTATTGCTTTTGTTTATCCCAATCTTTCCATTTTTATTCTTCTTTTTCTTTTTGACCTGTTCAGCTTTAATCTCCTTCACAGGCTCCTTAGTTTCTTGATTGGCTTTTGGTGTTTCAACAGAGATGGAAGACTGAGTTGTCTCATCATTTATCTTTTCCTTGTCCTCATCAGCTATCTCCTGTTTGATGATCAACTCTTCTTCACTGAAGTTCACTTCACATGCCTTGAACAAAGGTGATTCAACTTTCTTCAAAATAATTAGAACATCTTCAGTTTCAGTTGATTTTCCTTTGTCACTTACAGTCTTCTTTTTATTGTTCAAACCCTCATAATCAAGACCAATGGCAATGTTTGCACATGGCTTGTTCTTTTCATGATATTGGCTAATCAAATCAGAAGTATTTTTAAAGGATTTCAGCTTCACTTCATTCTTCTCCAGCTTTTCTCTCAATACTGCTTCAATTTCACTTGCACACTTTAATTTGTTCTTTAAGTATGTATTTTCTTGCTTAGCAGTATCAAGCTCAACCAACAACAATTCAGTCTCTTGTTTTTCATTCTCAAGTTTTTCATTGATCTTTTTCAATCTGCTAACTTCCTCATTTGCAGCAACCATGCTTGTATGAATGTGGAACATTTCTGTGCTCATCTTTTCAACAGTTTCCTTATATTGACTCACATTTAAATCAATTGTGGTAAGAGTTGGTACCTGTGATTTAGATGATGAAGAGTCTCCTTGCTCCAAGGCCATGAGTGCATAGTTTCCAACTTCTTCATCTTCATCATTATCTGAATCATCCCAGCTCTTGCCCTCAGCAATATAAGCTTTCCCTTGTTGCTTCTTTAGAAGAGCATCATACATTGCTTCCAATTCAAGATAGGCTTTGTCTTTCTTTGCCTTCTTGGGTTTCCTACATTCTGTAGCAAAATGGCCCAACTCATCACAATTAAAGCACCTTATGTTTGATCTATCAACAGATCCAGTCTTGTAGCCATTTTTGCTGTCAGAAGTGTACTTCCCTTTTCCTTTCTAGCTGCTGTCTTTGTTGAATTACTGTCCTTTGCTCTTGAAAAATCTTGGTTTCTTCACTCTAATGTTAGAGAATATTCAAGCCAAGTAAGCCATTGATTTGTCTAGCTCATCAAGTTCATCAAGAGTGTAGAATTCATCTTCTTCATCCAATTCCAGTATGACTTGCTCTTTAGTGTCATTGGCTCTTTTCTCACTTGTAGAAACTTCTGGAGTTTGAGATCTTTGCTCATCATTGGAGGTCTGGCCATCATTCACAATTAGTGCACTTGAGCCATCCAGTACATATCCTTGACCAGCCCTTAATGATTTCTTTTGAATCATTTCAAGTTCATAAGTTTTCAAAACCCCATAAAGCACTTCCAGTGTGATTCTACTCAAATCCATTCCTTCTCTGATTGCAGAGATCTTTTGTTCCAAATGGTCAGGGAGAGTAAGAAAGAACTTTAAATTCACTTCTTCAACATCATAAAATTTATCATGAAGCTGCAAGTCATTTATCAGCTTATTAAACCTTTCAAACACATCAGTAATACCCTCATTTGGTTTAGCCATATAACCCTCATACTGAGAAATCAATATCCTTCTTTGATTTGACCTAACCTCCCTCAGTTTCTTCACAAAGTATTTCAATCTTTTCCCAGATCTGTTTAGCAGTGTCACAGTTGACAATGTTATTATACATTACATTGTTAAGTGACTCAATTAGTATCAGTTGCAAAGCACTGTCTAGGGAAACTTTCTCACTTTCAGGTTCAGTGTACTTAGAAGGATCCTTGGGAGCATAATGAGCTGGAATAACCATATCTCCATCTGTGGTTTCCTCAACTCTAACTACAGGAGTGAATGGCCCATTCTTGAGGATACTAATGTAAAGATGATTGGCCATTCTTATAAACAACAACATTTTCTTTTTTCATAAAGTGTAGTTGGCATTATCAAATGGAGGAATCTTGATACTACTAATTTTCTGTGTATTCATTTTTCCAAGATCTAATCTGTTTACTTTCAGATTTTGCTCTGATACCACTTGTTAGGTATGAATACAACACAGAAGGGAGGGGTGTATGTGTTTTGGCTTAAATGTTTGATTTTTGATCGACTTAGGCTTTAGCAGTTGGTTGTTATCAATGATTTAGTAGAATAGATGTAAAACATAAATAACTGTGCAAATATATAAAACAAAGATCTTCAAAACTTACTTAATTTTATATTAAAAATCAAGCAGTGTTTTGCTATAAAATCTCTAAGTTCTTGTTTTAGAACTTAGCTTCTTTCTTGAGAGAGAACACACAATTTTCTATCTAGATTGTTCTACTTAACTAGAGGACCAGTGTTAACTTTATAACTTAGTTAACTGTTGGTTTACACAGTGGATAATAAACATGCTATTAGCTTTTCTAAACTGTCACTTGTCATTTCTATTTATAGAAAAACAAATCTTCCATTTCTAGCTTAGCATATCTTTAGCATCCCGTGTTTACTTTAACCTCCTCTGTCAGTTAATTTTTGTCATTGATCTTGCACATCTCTCAAGCTGCTTTTTGTAGACTTGTCAATCCATCTATGTGAATTGTTTGTTGATCTACAACCTTGGATATTAAACTGTTCTCCAATTCTGTACTTAGAGAAGTTTCTTCACTTCGAGATCTCCAATTAAGTTGTAGAGAACTCGACATCTCAATAGGCATGTTGGCTTGTCGATATCTCTGAAACTTCATTGTTGCCTTGATTTATCGACAACTCTGAGTTCTCTAGTGAATTTTGGTTTATCGATAACTCAGAGTTCTCTAATGGACTTTGGCTTATCAATAACTCAGAGTTCTCTAATGAATGTATACTTGTCGATATCTCTGAGTTCTCGAATGGGTATCTGACTTATCGATATCTCCAATAGCATTTCCTGAGTTCTCGATAGAAAGTTCCTGAGTTCTCGATAGGCAATGTTAGATATATTTGATAATGTCATGGCTAATATGTTTTATGTTTAGCTTTCAGATCTTACGTGAATAGGATAAATCAGTACTTAACTGTTGATCAGTACTTATACTGGAAGTCAGGACTTAAGGATATCAGTACTTATATTATCAGGAGATAATCATTAGAAGATAGATATCAGAACTTAAGTGCTGAAGGACAATCAGATAAGGACAGTAGCTGATTAAAGGAAAGAAGATCGAGATAAACATAAGAAGAGATATGCATGAAGAAGGAATTCCGTGAAGAATGGAATACTTGGAAGAAAAGATATCTGATTGATATATTTTAGGAAGCAGAATTATATTCCATATCAATTAGCGATTATCTTGTAACTGTGTAGTATATAAACACAGACATAGGGTTTACACTATAAGTGTTATCATTATTAGAAAAGATTATTCATTGTAACCCTAGCAGCTCTCGTGATATTTGTTCATCACTGAGAGGTAACAGTTCCATACTGTAACAGAGTTTATTGTTTCAATAAAGTTTGTTTTCTGTTACTTAAGATCTTAAAGTTCGATTTGAGTATACTATACACTGTATTCACCCCCTCTACAGTGTGTGTGTGTGACCTAACAATTGGTATCAGAGCCTATCTGTTAACTTACATACAGTTAAAGATCCAAACACAATCATGTCGGACACAGAAACTCCAACTAAGCCTACCACAACTGAGGAACCACCAAAGACACAAATTCAGAGTCGGTATGAGACCATCAGAGTCCCCATACTGAGACCATCTGAATATCCCATATGGAAGGTAAGGATGACCATGTTCCTGGAAGTAACAGATCCAGAATACCTGGATAGAATCAAGGAAGGTCCTCACAAACCAACCAAACTCGCTGTTGCAGTTGCAGGTGAAGCAGCAATGACCGTACCAAAGGGGAAGAGTGATTATACTGCTGAGGACATAGCATCAATTGCTAAGGATGCTAAGGTACGACACTTACTGCATAGTGCCATTGATAATGTAATGTCAAACAGGGTAATCAACTGCAAGACTGCTAAGAAGATATGGGATGCTCTGGAAACAAGGTGTCAGGGAACTGACACAATTAAGAAGAACAGGAAGACAATACTCACTCAAGAGTATGAACACTTTGACTCAAAGACTAATGAGTCATTGAATGATTTATATGATAGATTTGTCAAACTTTTGAATGATTTGTCATTGGTTGATAAAGAGTATGATCTTGAAGATTCAAACCTTAAGTTCATGTTAGCTCTTCCTGAATGCTGGGATTTGAAGGCAACGACAATAAGAGACAACTACAATCTTGATGAAACAACTCTTGACGAAATCTATGGAATGCTCAAGACTCATGAGTTGGAGATGGAACAAAGAAGCAAGAGGAAAGGAGGAAAGGCGGGAAGCTATCCGTCAGCAAGAGCGAATCATATGACTCGCCATCTTGTTCGTCGAAGATAGGAAGAGGAAGATGACTTAATCTTGTCTTCTTCCTATTCTTCTTCATCCTCAGCTTTGTCAGGCTTCTTAGCTAGGACTAAAGCTGTTGATGTTAGGATTAGAAGCTTAGGGAAAATCTTGTATAAGTATTGATGTAATTTCCATTTCATAAATGTATTGACTTGATATATTAATAAAAATTGTTTTTACTTCAAGATTTTGTCTCTGAGTTATTTTATCTTGTGTTGATAAATCCTGATTGATATTCTGATGACCATTTAAATTTTGTTTTTAATTAAGTTCTGATTCATTTTCAGCACTTACTCATCTAAATTATCTTGGTCATTTTCATGTGATGTATATTCAGAATATCAATGATGCAGTGAAAAATAATTCAATCAGTGCTAACGGGTTAAATTTTGAATTAAAATTGTTTTCCTTGATAAATGGAACAGTTTTTTCCTTGAAACTCGGCAAATGGGTAAGTCATGATTACTATTTTCTCGAGCCCAGTAACTATCCGTTATTACTGCATGTCTGACAGGTGTCCAACGGTAATATTTTTTTGTATAAGTACAGCAGAGAGAAGATTTCTTTAATCTTTTTAATTTCTTCATCTTTTATCTCTCTTCTTACTTTTACTCTCCTTCACTTTACTTTTAATAGTGGTTTTTCATACAGACATTATCTCAAACACCTAACAGGCATACTTGAATCTCCATATTTTTTCACATGGCACCAAAGGATTTAATCATTGATGGAGCAAAGTTTGTTCCAAACAACTATGCTGCAATTCTTGATCATGCTGAAGCTCCATATGAATTGCACTTTGTGCAAGATCTTCTTGCACATAGTGAGGTTGGGTACGCCTTAACTCAGCCTGTATTATTTTCAAGTCAACAAGTTCTGAGGTTCTGGAGGACTGGAGTTTTTGATGATGGTGATAACCGTGGAACTCCCAGTATTATCTTCCAAGTGGGTGATTCTTCCTTTGTAGTCACTCCTGGTACAGTACGCAGGGCTTTACATCTTCCAGAGGATTGTACTTTCTCAGTTCCAGAGGACTCAGCCCTTCGGGAGTTAATGGCTGAATTGGGATATGAAAAGAGTCTGACGAAACTTGGACAGTTGAAACGGGCTAATATCAGAAGAGAATGGAGTTTCTTCTTTGATTGCATCACCAAAGCTTTTGGGAACAAATGTTCAAATTTTGATGCTATCCCAATTCTGAGTCAGCACATAGGGTATGCTATTATCCATCAAACTCATTTTGATTTTACAACTGGAATAATTGGTTTTATTGGGGATAGGATGACAGAGGATCGAGATATTGTTTATTTTGCTAGATTCTGTCAACTTATTTACACTTACTGTACTGATGAACCTCATTTAGTCAGCACTCAAACCCCACCTTTTAAGGTTGCAAAACGATACTTTAATGACCTGGTAAATGCTGATACTAAGAAGAAAGTGGTTAGACCATTACAGATTCCTAAGTCTGTAAAACAGATCCTGGTAAATGCTGATCCTGCTACTTACAAATCTGTTTACTCAAATGTTCAACCAACTCACCATAACCAAAATCCATCAACTTCAGTACCTACCTCTCATTCTACTCAACCTACCCTCAGAACTTATCTCAAATCCTATCTCTCCACTTCACAGACTGCTCAACCTTCTTCTTCAGCACCTACTGTGAAGCCTACATCCTCTAAGCCAAAGAGAACAAAGACTGTTCCTCAAACACTTCAAAAGAGGAGGAGAATTACTTTGAGAGATGAATCAGATTCTGAGGAACAGATTCCTTCTTCAGAACTTGTGGTGGTTGAAGCTGAGAAAGCAACTTCTCAGAAGGATTCTGAAATTGGGGTTCTAGGCTTCTCAAGAGGCTTAGACGTATGATAGTTCCTGAAACTCCCAAGGAATCCAAATCAACAAGGAAGTACAAGAAATAGAGGGCACAAAGGCCAGTTTCAGATGATGAGGAGGAAGCAGCTAAGGAAGGGGATCAGGAATCTCTGATCTCACAAGACAAGGAATTTGCTCCAGTCACTTCTTCTCCATCAACTCCATCTCAGGAAGCTGTATCTGACAAGGCTAACTCACCATCTGTGTCTCTTATTGATCCAGGAACAAGTGTTGAAATTGATATTCAGAACCTGGTTGTGCCTGCAATACTTTTCTTAGAAGCTCCAACAGCAAATAATCCTTCCACAACACCTGTTACTGATGTTGTTCAAACTCCAGAGTTATCAACAACACCTTCTCTGCATCAAGATGCTGATGATCAGATTTTAGGTGAGCATCAGGATATGGCTGTTGATCAGAACTTAGTATCAGATCAGCAATTAGAGGATGCTGAAGCCTCCATTGCTACTCACACTGTTGTCTTATCAGAAGATACTGATTCTTTAAGTTCTGATGCTGCAAATGTTGGAGATACTGGTGAAGCTACTACAACTGTAGATGTTGATGAAGCAGGTCCTTCAGGACATACTCCTCCACCGACTCTTCCTAAGTCTGAACTGGTAAAGGAGTTTGTTATCAGGGATGCACTAGTGCCTTGGAGTGAAACTCCTGCAGGTCAGGAGTGGACTAAGGAATGGAACTCAGTTTCATGTGTTCCAAATGCTTTACATCTTGCTGAGCACTTGACTAAAGCTGATGAAATGTTAAAATCTGATGATTTTAAAACCCAGCTTAGAGTCACTGCATTGAGTACTAAACATCTATAAGGTCTTCATTCCAATACTCATGCAGAGCTACACAAGATTCAGGAGAACTTTATCAAACAGGAACAAGTTTGGAAAATTGATAAGAAAAAGTTCTTTCAACCTACCATTCACAGGATTGCTTATATTGAGAAAACTCAAGAGAAACAACAAGCTCAGATTGATCGAATTCTGACAAATCAAGCTTCTCAGCAATCGCAACTTACTGAAATCCAGACCTCAGTGGAACTACTTATCTCTCTTTTATTACCTGCTGATGCCAAAAAGGGGGAGAAGGTAATTAAGTCCAAATGCAAAACCAACAAGACACTGCAAGGAAAGGATGATGGAAAAGATGACCAAGGAAACTCTGGAATGGGTAGTGGTCATAGTCAAGGTAGAAGGTTTACATCAAGACAAGCTAGTCACAGAACAAGTTCTGATACTGGGAAAAGAATAAGTTCTGCTGCTGGTAAAAGGATAAGTTCTGATGAACTTCTAGATCTTGATGAGGAAATGTCAAGACAGTTATTTCTTCAAGAAAATCCAGGGATGGACTTGGAAAGTTTAAAGAAAGAAGAAGCCAGACTTAAATCAGAGAAAGTCACATCTAAATCTGAAGCTTCTGGTAAAAAGTTACTTCCAAAACTTAAAGGCATTGTGATCAAAGAAAGGACACATACTGAAGCAACTTTGGCTAGATCACAACCACAGATAGATCCAAGATCCAAGGGTAAAGAAAAGGTTGGTGAACCTATCAAAGCTTATGTACCTCCTGAGGAAGAAGAAATTACTGATGGATCAGATGATCTTGCTCTGACTTCAAGAAAAGTTCTTAAAACAACCTCTGACATGGCTCAAGGTGTTCAGAGTCAAGAAATTGTAAGTTCTGATATTCAGAAGAAGCAAGTAACCTCTGACAGTGCTCAAGTTAACTTGATATCAGAAAATAGATCAAAGACACTCCTACCAAGATTCACTAAAGCAAAATAGACTAAATCTTTGAAGACTACTGCAAGTGGTTTTGAAGCAAGAGTAGTTACTTGAAAGGAAGCTAGAGATAAAACTGGATTGGGAAGTGCTGATGAAAGAAGAGTACACAACACTACCAATGATCCAACTTCCTTGAGTGAACCAGGTATTGGAGCAACTCCTGAGAGATTGAATCAACTGGAATCTGTACCGATGGTTTACCATACCTACTTGAAAGAATACATCATGTTGTATTTCATGACAGATGGTAGGGTTTATCATATAAGACAAAATGCCATTCCTTTGAAGTATTTTGAAGAATTAGAGCATGTACTTTTCTTACTTCAAGTGGATGACAGAATAACAGAGACTGCTGCAAACTACTTAAAAGAACAGATTCAGAGACAGAAAAGGCTTTATTCTGTTAAGTCTGACAGCAGATATGTTCCAAAGTACAGAGATCACAATGGTGATATTGTTGATATGAAGCCTAATACTGCACAGATCAGAACGTATCTTGGTATTAAGGGGCTTGAATTCAATCTTGAGTCTGACAAAGCTTATGTCATAAGACTAGATCAGGAGTTGAGAAAAGCAAAGATTAATGATCTCAGAGCTGCAATATTTCAAACTGGTGAAGATACTGCAGAGCTTAAAGGTGTTAAAAGGAGAATGATTGATGAACTAAGATATGCTGAGAAATGTTTGTTGAAGAACTATCTCAGAACAACTCCTAACATCAGAGAGATCAGAAAATGAAGAAGCCAAGTCGAAGATCTATAACTGCTTAAATTCTGATATTTATACAGATTGAAGTTGTTATCAGAAGTTGAAATTGGTAAAAACTTTAAGGACTGTAAGTTGTAGTTATCTAGTCTATTTCTCATGCATTTGTACTTAATGTTTTTGACATCATCAAATATCTGTTAAACTTGTATATTTTGTTAATTTACAAGTTGGGGGAGATTGTTAGATATATTTGATAATGTCATGGCTAATATGTTTTATGTTTAGCTTTCAGATCTTACGTGAACAGGATAAATCAGTACTTAACTGTTGATCAGTACTTATACTGGAAGTCAGGACTTAAGGATATCAGTACTTATATTATCAGGAGATAATCATTAGAAGATAGATATCAGAATTTAAGTGCTGAAGGACAATCAGATAAGGACAGTAGCTGATTAAAGGAAAGAAGATCGAGATAAATATAAGAAGAGATATGCATGAAGAAGGAATTCCGTGAAGAATGGAATACTTGGAAGAAAAGATATCTGATTGATATATTTTAGGAAGCAGAATTATATTCCATATCAATTAGCGATTATCTTGTAACTGTGTAGTATATAAACATAAACATAGGGTTTACACTATAAGTGTTATCATTATTAGAAAAGATTATTCATTGTAACCCTAGCAGCTCTCGTGATATTTGTTCATCACTGAGAGGTAACAGTTCCATACTGTAACAGAGTTTATTGTTTCAATAAAGTTTGTTTTCTGTTACTTAAGATCTTAAAGTTCGATTTGAGTGTACTATACACTGTATTCACCCCCTCTACAGTGTGTGTGTGTGACCTAACAGGCAATTTCTGAGTTCTCGAATGACTTCTCTATAACACTAATTTTGTGACTTGTAGAGATCTTGACTTAGAATGTTTTACACGAAACAGATTTATTCAACACCAAGATTCTTCATAATTCTTCTGAGGCATGATCTTCTTCCAGATAGAATTCTTAGGCTTGACACTGTTTAGAGAAAAATGCTCCAGTCTGCTCCATTTACATTTTACAGACATTAAGTGTTACAAGTACGAATTACAGATTAAGGTTATAATACACCTAATCTCTGGGTTGTCAGTATGACTTAGTCTTGTTATGATACAGGCATGTCTTGTACAACAGTTTTGTTTTGAATCCTTAATTATTCAATTGGGCCACAAGGCACAAATATGAAAAGTTGGCCCAAACATGAAAAGTGGGAACAAAAGTTGTTCAGTTTTAATTGAGAATACAAATTAAAGGCCCATAAAGCATGTTTGTCATTATTTTTAACGAGTTGTCCAAACTCGTCCGGTTCGAGTTCAGGTCGGTAAGTTCGTGAATAACTCATGTTCGGTTAAAAAACAATCGAACTCGAGTTCGGACCCAGAATACTGTTAGCTAACGTTAACAAACATTGTTCGATTCGTTAATTTTTTATATGTATTCGTCCGAGTTCGGTTCATTTAGATCCTCGTATATTTTTCTCATTACCATATTGATTACAGCTTCTATGTTGTTTGCAATACTTTCTCTTTATTCACACCATTCAATAACATAAATTTGTCTTGAAATCTCACTTCTCACAATATGGCAATCGCACGTATGTTATATTGCTCCCTAATTTTGGGTAAATCATACACAAAGGCTAGTTGATGAGCCGTAAAAATATATATCTACAGAACATCAAAATCATATAAAACATACCTTGTTTGTAAACATACATCGGGTTACATTTATACACACGACAGAGGAATTTGATACGCGCCTATACAAAAATTATATTGTTGCAGAGGGGTTTTACCCGCTTACAAGTATTCAAAATAATATAATTATTGGATAACATGAATGGGAAACATGACAAATGGTGGAAGCATGCACACAATATTATCAAATAAAGGGTACAAAAGATTGCATGTGTTTTTATGGGTTTTAGCGACTACTGGTCGGAAGAAAAGTGCTTAACTCATCTAATGAACGAAGATTTTCATGGTATAGGTTAATCTCATGCGAAGAAAACCTTTGGCCAAAGTAATGTCTTTCGTGAAGGGTTTCGAACACAAAAACGCAACGGAAACGATGTAAAATTAAATTAAAACCGGAAAAAAAATTGAAACCCTATGCAGGATCCATGCGAAAATAGATATTTAATTCGTAATAAGAATCTGAACTTTTTAAGAGTTTATTAATGAAGGATTAATGGAGTTTCAAACCTTGTTGAATCACCACGTATCCCGCTCTCGCGATCTACGCTCTACGGTATCCACACGAATGCTTTTCTTGAAGGATTGATGTGTACTAGCACCCGAAAACTCCATCTCTACCTCTCTTCCTCTTTCTCCTTGAACGACTAGGGTTTTGTAAACCATGTATCCTTATATACAAATCAGCCCTCAAAGAGTTTATATAGAGAGAAGAATGAGTTTTCTAATTATAATCTAGTTATAATTAATACTGATCCGAAATCCCAATTTATTATTTAATTAAGTCACACTTAATTAATTTATAACTTATTTCAGAATTAGTTTAAATAATTTCTCTATTTTATTTATTTAATTAATTAAGTCATACTTAATTAATATCATAAATAAAATAAATTACTTATTTAATTTAAATTCATAATTTAACTTATTTCTCCTTCAATCGTTATTTGTGTGTGACCCTCTAGTTATTATTACGTTGGCAATAATTATAATATCTCATATTAAAATTATAAACAATGAGCGACATCTAGTAATACTTCATTGCTACCCAAGTAATAATAATTAAATCGGTGATTCGATTAAACCTTTCGTGATAATGTACAATGTAATATAATCCCTTTAACCAAATATTATAAATTAATCTAGAGAAATGTAATGTGTCATCCTCATCATAATTTAATCCAAGTTTTCTTGTTAATGAGTAGAGTGTCATATCAAAATCAACATTTGAGCGGGGCCACACAATTCATAGTCTAACTCCCACAAGAGACCAATAATATCACTCCTAAAATTGGAGGGTTAAATCTCATCTAGATCATTCATATTTCTCATACGATTCGTAATATACCCGATGTCCACTTTTATCATTACCCGATCAAGGATAACTTTTAATGGAATCAAAGTATATTTATATTCGTATAGAAATTGACTTCAGGTCTAAGGACCATTGCATCATTATCACTGTGAGAATAATTTATAACACTATAAACATGTAGTATCTCACAACGGGTCAATCCAACACCATGTATTTAATACATGTGCCTGTGTTTTGACTTTAGTATCACCATACCTATGATCAATGAGATGTGCTCATCAGTCAATAAACATGTTAGTCTTAATGCATTATTATTGTCTCATATAATAATACTCGACCAGGGACCTTTAAGAATACTATACTATTCTCATAATCTCATTTCTAAGTCACGTACTTAGAGATATTGAATTGCATATCATATTTCAAGGACATTTATTAATCTAACATTTATATCGCAGTAAATTAAGAATTAAAAAATTATAAAATAAATAATCGATAGAACATAAATATTAATAATCCAAATGTCTTAAACTAAAATATTATAGTGTTGTCTCTAGAGCACAAACACTAATATTTCGCTTACTTCATATTGATT
The DNA here is from genome assembly GCF_009905375.1 of Apium graveolens. Classification (NCBI taxonomy): domain Eukaryota; kingdom Viridiplantae; phylum Streptophyta; class Magnoliopsida; order Apiales; family Apiaceae; genus Apium; species Apium graveolens. The sequence goes on along the minus strand of NC_133656.1, from coordinate 231,323,091 downwards.
AAGTTTTTATGTACTTTTAAATATCGTTAATTATCACATTTTACATATAACATAAGTCTCAGTTTTGCTGAAGGAGCAATTTGAATGTTATGGAATTTGGTTATTCATTGTGTACGCGGATCTCCGTTAAGATAATGTCATGCGAGAAGAGAGAAAATTATAGAATGAGAAGAGAAGAAGTTTTTTGTTATAGATTGGGATCTTTTTCAAATTTTATCACAAATAGATGGAATAGATAGCACTGGAACGTGCTACTACCTATGTATGGCTCTAACCCGGCTAGGATCAAGTATTGCCCTTTGATTTCACCGGTTTCAACCCGTGCTTTATAAATTACTTACACAAAATTGGGGATCTTTTGTTAAAACAACCTCTTCATTTTTTTGAGTCATAGTAAGATTACGTAATCCATATCCTCTTATGCAGTATACACTGGGTAAGTTTAGTTGGTTGTGTATTTTCAATTGTGTTTATAAACATATATCCAGTAATATGGTTTTACATTGAAAATCAATTCAATTGTTTAATGATTTTCTAAGTTGTCAGTTTATATTTGATTGATTTTTGTTACACCTTTTTGTATTAGTTAAAAAATCGTCATTCTAAAATATATTCTATGAGAATTACATAACTTGAAAATTTTGTATATAATTATATTTCAGATAACTTCTCCTATTTATGATTTTGATATTATATTAAACAAAAAAAGAATATTGACATTTGACGAATGAAAAACGATGGTGATAAAGTTATATTTACACATAAGTATTGTTGACTTTTGAAATTCAATTTATGAAAAGAATACAGGGAAGAAAATAAATATTGATTTTTGGTTGTTATTTTCCTGCAAATTTATTCAATGTCATTCAATAATTTGATAATTTTCATTCTTACAGAAAGAATAAATATTATGATTGTTAAACATTGTTGTGTCTTTTAACAAAGTTGAAAAGCAAATAATACAAGTTTAATATATAACACTTTTATTGAATATGTGTTTTAAAAAATGAGATTTGTTATTTAAGCACAATGTGCTGATCGAATTATTATTCTTCTTACTTAAACAAAATCAAATAAGATTTATTTTCCAATGAAAGTAAAATTTGTGAACTATTATAATATATTAATAAAGTATATATGAAGTATAAATATTTGATCAAATAAAAATATAATTATTAAAGTGATGTCAAACTTTTCCTATATTTTTTTTTGTTTTTCATCAATTCTAAGAGGTTACACAACTTTGTCCTTTATTGTTGCGGATAGTGAAAATTTTCAGAAGATGATCCCAGCACAATAAGTAAAAAACCACAATGTCTAAGATCTAATTCATACAGAGAAAACTAAGTTCAGGTAGGTTAACGGTGTTTTGGAAAGTCTGATCATTAGAAATTGTATAAGCACACTGGCATAAGCCACATGACCCAATCTCACATCCTCTACTCCAAGAGCTTATAAAGAACAAAATTTCACTTATTTGCAGATATAAACACTTCAAACTTAAATATCTCTCTTCTTTTTTTCCTTCCAACCAAACATTTTACTTGGGTTTAAAATTTTCACTTCATTCTTAATTTGTATGGTAGCAATGTCTTTACGTGACAGTGGCTCTTGGACAACAAAGTAGATTAAATCCTTTAAAAGGGCTCTGACTTTGTATGACAAGGACACAACACATGATCTTTGGTAGGTTGTCTCCAAGCCTATTGGCGGCAAGACAACGGATGAAGTAAAAAGGCATTATGAAATTCTTGTGGAGGATGATAAAAGAATTGAGAATGACAAAGTGCCCTTACCTATGTACTGAACCACTGGAGGTAGTAAGTAGCCAAGTCGCCATGCATGATAATGAGTAGATATATACATACTTTTGATATATATTTCGTATGATGCTAACTACAAGTTTATCATATAATATAGCTAATGATCATCATGATACATAAAGTATCATGTTGACCTTATTGTACAGGTCAAGTCGAGGCCAGTGATGGTAAATTTAGTGCACGATGCTTAGAAATTTAGTTATATATTCATCCAACAATATAATATAGATAACATCAGGCATCTAGGAAATACCCAGAACGATAAAACTTGTTATCTCACTTCCAGGAAAGCTCTTGACTAAAAATGAAACAACACATTGATAATTACTTGCAACCAAGCCCATAATTACTAGTCACTAATTGCCAATCACATATTAGTCAACATGGGATCACCGTCCAACACCATAGATAAAAAATAATTAACATCTTTTCTATTTGCTTTATAAAATGAATTTCTGACAGAGAGAAAGGTTTACTTGTCCAGAGTTCTCAAGGAAAGGTTCAACTAGATTCAAATAAGCCTAATTGTTTACATGCCTTCCATCTACACTATACTTAAACACAATACGATATCATCCTTGCACACGTGTCATGCTATTATTCTATGATGATGTCATGTTTACTTACATGTCAATTTCTCATTTAATCTCATTCTTTATATTATTTTAAAATCTTCTCTTTTATATAATCTACTTCTCTCTCTTCATTAATTCATATCCTCCATTTCTCACTCATTAATCTCCACTTATTCTCTCTCCTCCCCATTTTTCATCCTCTCTAATTCTAATCACTCGCTCATTTTTTATTATTTTGACTGATTCACAATATTGTAAAATTTTAAGTAAAGTTTGTAAAAATATCTTTATATAACCTTTATTCAGCAAATACAAAAAATAATTTTTTCTATATTATTAAAATATTAATATATAACATTTTCTTTAATATTTATTTAATTTTCTTTTACTAAAATAATACATTAATTTCAAATAAACTAGATATTAATCGGGCATCTGCAAGGGGCTAATCTAGTTATCCTACGGGAGAGAGAACATAAGTTGTACTCCAAAAGTCTTATTTGGCTTTCCCAACAGAGCATACTTTAGTTTTACGCACTCCTGTTATTGATAAAACTGAAACGTATCTTAAATCACTTATCAGTATATCTTTTATAGTTTAAGTTCCTGGGGAGTCAGTTCGCATATATGCAAGAACTTAATTATCATATCCTGGTTACATAACACGAACTACTAAATTAACACATACATGCAGACGAACATTGTCTTAATATTTTGATACATTTGTTCTTACATGATGGAAAAATCTGAAACTCTGGTGATTAAAGTCAGAAATGCAGAAAATAACAAATAAAGATATTTTTCTACAATTAGATCTATCATTTCTTAATCAAGAAAATGAGCCATTTGGTAAGGAAGTTTTGGTTGAGCTGTTAGAGGTCTAGAAGAAGCATCCAACCGGGATTAGCTTATAACAGTGACATGCTAGGTGATTGATCTTTTAATGTAGTCCTCCCAAACGTGATAATTAAGAAGAGTCTAATATGAGTTATTTAGCATAAGAAGGTTGAGTCCGACTACACTTCATTTTGTACAGTTGGCAAAGCTTGTGGCTGATAGATATTGACAGCAAGATACAACTGTATAATTAGTTAGTTAGACTTTGTCATTTTTACTATAAATAGATTTTGTACCCAAACTTGAATGTATGATTCATTTTTACACTTACTCAAAACATTCCATATTACTTTCTCTCTCTAAAGCATACATTTCTTATCTGCAATTCATCTTCTTCATTGCTGGATTTACATTACTTAATAGAGAAGAAAGCTTGGTTTAACATGGTATTAGAGTTTCAATGACGATCATTTTGCATCTACAAACGCATCTATTCCTCACAGATTCAGGTGTATTCTAATTGATTATATCATGAATTTATGTTCGTTATTCCTGTTCATTGTCGTTCTATTGTTCTCATTGAAGTCGAAATTACTGAATATTCGATTTCTCGGTGTTGATTCATCATCAATAGAGATTTGTTATTAATTTCTTCTTGAGATTCGTTTTTAAATCTCTTTCCTCAACAAATCTCAATCTCTCAATTGTTAGTTGATGTTATATAGTTTGATCTATATTAGTTGATTGTTAATTTCATCTAAAGTTGAGTAAATCAAGTCGTTTCTTAACTCTGAATCGATTGATTCAATGGCGTCAAGTAGTGATAGTCTGTGGACTAGACCTCTTATGTCATCTCCACGTCCTGATCCGTCTAGTGCTTTGTATATTCATCCTTCTGATGCAAACACTACACAACTCGTATCTGTCAAATTTAATGGAATAGGCTATTATAACTGGAAACATTCTATCATGCTAAGCTTATCTGCTAAAAACAAGCTTGGTTTCATTGATGGAACAATCATAAAACCTAAGGTTGGAACTACTGAGTTCAAAGTCTGGGAACGCTACAATGATTTTGTTTGTTCATGGTTATTAAACAATTTAGATGAATCTATATCTCGTAGTGTTCTGTTTATTAAGATAGCTCGAGTGATTTGGATTGACTTGGAAGATAGATTTGGTTATGCATCCATGACACAAATTTACTCTATTGAGCAACAACTTGCCGATCTCAGTCAAGGATCTAAAAGTATCTCAGACTTTTTCACAGAAATTAAGGCTCTATGGGATGCTATGCATGACATTTCTCTTATACCTTGTTGTACTTGTAATAAATGCACATGTAATGTGACACAAAGAATGTTACAAGTGCAACATGATCAGAGGTTATTGCAATTTATGATGAAACTTACTGATAGATTTGCTACTATAAGAGGCAATATTTTGATGCAGCAACCATTGCCAAGTCTTTCAAATGCTTTTAGGTTGTTTTCTCAAGAAGAAATACATCATGAATTGTCTACTCTAAGTGCACAAACTGAATCTCTAGCTTTTGTTGCTGACAATTGGAAGAGTTATAGGCCAGGAGTACCTTATTCTCAAAGAACAGTTAGTGCAGGAAAAGGATATGCTAACTCTGCTGGTTCAACTAGCAATGGTTCTGCTTCTGGTTTTAAGAAAGGAAATAACTATTTTTGCACTCATTACAATATCTCTGGACACAGTGTTGAAAGGTGTTTTAAGCTACATGGATATTCTCCAAACTTCAAGCATTCTAAGGATAAAAGATTTGATGCAGTTTCTCACAATTCTTTTAGTGCTGACACAACAAGTGCATCTCTATCTTCTCCTGATAATCCTGTTATCACTGTGGCTCAATATCAACAGCTGATGGAACTGCTTAATAAGCAGAATAATTCCACAGATTCACAAGATCATTCTCATCAAGCTATGTTAGCTGGTAAGGTTTGCTTCTTAGCTGACAATATCTTTAATACCGAATGGCTGGTTGATAGTGGTGCAACTGACCACATATGCTCTAATTTGAGTATGTTTCTTACTTACAAACCAGTTAGTGGTCCTTTTGAATTCATCATAGTTTCAAATGGAAGAAAAATCCCCATAATGCATATTGGATTTGTCAAAATACAGGATATGGTTCTGCACAATATTTTGCACATACCTTTATTTCAGTATAATTTGATTTCAGTCAACAAATTATGTGCTGATATGAAATATTCAGTCACTTTTACTGGTACTGATTGTTTACTACAAGACCCTTTGCAAAAAATGAATCCCGTTCTTCTTGGTAAGTATCAGAATGGACTTTATAGAACTTCTTTCACCCAAGCTCCAGTTATCAAGTCAAGCTTTCTCAGTGTTAAGGAGGATGCTAGCATTTGGCATCTCAGATTGGGCCATGTTCCTTTTTATAGACTCAAATTTATACCAGCTCTATCTAGTCTCAAGACTTCATGTCCAGAACTCATCTGTCAAGTGTGTCCTCTAGCTAAGCAAACCATATTAGTTTTTTCTCATAGTAGTATTCAACTAAATCCCCATTTGAGTTGCTACATATTGATGTATGGGGTCCCTACAGAGTTAAATCTCATAATGGATATAATCAGTTTTTTACTATAGTGGATGACTTCAGTCGCTTTACTTGGATTCATATGCTTAAATTCAAAACTGATTCCGCCAATATTATGGCTGATTTTTTCAATTATGTTGAAACTCAATATAAGAAAAGGGTTCAGCAAGTCAGGTCTGACAATGTTGCAGAATTATGTCAAGGTTTAATGCACAAACTGTTCTTGAGCAAGGGTATTTTCCATCAGACAAGTTGTAGTCACTAAAGCCCGTCTGGTCACTAAAGGTTATAATCAGCGATTTGGCATCGATTATGCTGAAACTTTTTCACCTGTTATTAAAATGAGCATGGTTCGTACTCTCTTGGCATTAATAGCTTCCAACAATGGGATTTACATCAATTAGATGTGAACAATGCATTTCTCCATGGCAATCTAAAGTAGGAGGTGTATATGCAAGTACCAGAGGGCGTTCCTAATCTTCATAATTTTGTTTTTCTACTTCGTAAATCTCTGTATGGTTTAAAGCAGGCCTCTCGAGAGTGGCATGAAAAATTGGTGGAAGAACTTCTTTGTCAGGGTTTTACTCAATCTCGCAATGATTATTGTTTGTTTGTCAAGAAACAACTTGGTCTTATTTGTGTCGTTGTGTATGTTGATGATGTGATCTTGACTGAGGATGATGTTCAGTCCATTACTCATCTTAAATCTCATTTAGACACCTTGTTTGGAATTAAAGATCTTGGATGTCTTCATTATTTTTTGGGATTGAAGTGTCTCATTCACCCGATGGAATTGCTTTGTGTCAAACAAAATTTGCTACTGAATTGTTGTCTGAAGCTGCTATTGATCTTACACATCCTGTTTGTACTCCTTTACCAGTCCATCTCGAGTTATCCAACACTGAAGGGGTCTTACTTTCCAATCCTAAGGTGTATCGTTCCCTTGTTGGTAAGCTCAACTATCTTACCAGTACTCGACCAGATCTTTCCTACACTTTTCAGACTCTGAGTCAGTATATGCATGCTCCTCGTAACACTCATTTGTCTGTTCTACATCATACATTACACTACCTAGCTGGTACTATTCATCAAGGAATTCTGTTAAAAACTTCAGATCAGCTTAAGTTGCAGGCTTTTTTCGATGTTGATTGAGGTTCTTGTCTTAATTCTCGTCGTTCTATCACATGCTATATTTTGTTGGTGGGTGATTCACATGTTTCTTGGAAATCCAATAAACAACACACGATTTCAAAATCTTCTGTAGAAGCCGAATACCGTGATATGGCTTCTGCAGCTGCTGATGTCACATGGCTTGTACGATTACTGGATGAGCTTCGTCTGTCTACTCTTAAACCTGTGATGCTTCATTGTTATAACCAATCAGCTTTACATATTGCTAAAAACCCCGTGTTTCATGAACGCACCAAGCATATCGAGCTTGATTGTCATTTCACTCGTGACAAGGTTTTGGAAGGGCTTCTGCAACTTAGTTATTTGCCTACCAAATCTCAGCTGGCTGATGTGCTTACCAAGGTCTCTCATTCTCTTCAGTTCAATGATTTACTTACCAAGTTGGGCATGCTTACTCTTCCCGACTTGCGGGGGGTGGGGTATTGAGCATAAGAAGGCTGAGTCCGACTCCACTTCATTTTGTACAATTGGCAAAGCTTGTGGTTGATAGATATTGACAGCAAGATACAACTATATAGTTAGTTAGTGTCCGTTTGGGAAATCTTAAAATAAGTAACTTATGACTTAAAATTAATAAGTAGCTTAAAAGTGATAAGTATATAATACTTATAAGTTAGTTAAGTGTTTGGTTAATTTTACTTATAAGTCAGAATTTTTTTTTTAACTTAAATGAACTAAAATAAATATTTTTTAAATATTATTATCTTAATTCATGACTTTTAAATTAACTTAGCATTTAGAAACATAAAATTAAAAACTAAAATTAATAAAAAAAATTAAAAATCAAAATAAGTTGAGAAAAAGTACATTGTTACCAACATTCAACTTATCAACTTATAAGTTGTAAATTCAACTTATAAGTTGGGTCGACAAACACTTATCGATAAGTACTTACGGGTTTATAAGCCAACAATCCACTTATTCAGTGGTGGCCAAACGGGCCCTTAGACTTTGTCATTTCTACTATAAATAGATTTTATACCCAAACGTGAATGTATGATTCATTTTTACACTTAACTCAAAACATTCCATATTACTTTCTCTCTCTAAAGCATACATTTCTTATCTGCAATTCATCATCTTCATTGCTGGATTTACATTACTCAATAGAGAAGAAAACTTGGTTTAACATGAGCAATTAAATGTCCTTGGGTTCGGGTTTTGCTCATTCTCATTCATATTAATGGCGGTTATTGGGCTTACTTCTTCTCATCTGGGAGATGGGACTAAAATAATTTATCCCACAAGAGGTACGAACTTCATCCTTATACCGGGGAAGGTTGATTCTTAAATAAGGGAGTCTTTGAGACTGAAAACCTCGGTTGACATATTCTCAGGCTCAACTCAAGCCTTTGCCTTTTTAGGGGATTGCTCCTATCATCATATGAACTTTGAAGACATTTTAAGTCTGGGAAAAAATGTTTAAAACGATATTTTGAGATGAGCATAAAAGAAAATAGATATTCTCTGTGTCCCATTAAATTTTATACGTTATTTTTCGGCACGGTTTTCAATACTCATTTAAAACATAATTTTACAAGTTGTTTTTAAATTTTTTTTTTCTGAATAAAAATTTCATGTTTACGGTTTTATTCAAAAAAAAATTTTAAAAAAAACATTATCAAACTATACTTTATAGAAGTCTTGAAATACGTGCAAATATTAAACGTATAGAATCAAACGAGACGGAGAGAGTATATAGAAAAAATAGATTTTGAAGACTTAGTTACAGTTTGATGTACTCAATTATTATTATTTTGCATAAAAATGACTCATTTATAATTATTATCAATAAAGTAATTAAATTATATTTTTAGCAAATGATTGTAACCCGTTAAAAATTTATATTTATATTTTGCATAAAAAGTGATTTTATCAAGCGTCCGCAAAAATATTTGATGGAATACAATATATATTAAAAAATAATAATATAGTTCGGAAGCAACAATTATACACGAATATTTTATGTACAAAATAATAATAGTTGAGATTGTTAATATGTAATCAAGTCTCAAAAAAAAAGTCAATATTGAAAGATAATATAAAAAATGTGAACGATAAAATGAAATATTTGGTGTAACCACGTGAATGGTCGTAGCCTGATCTGTAGATGACTTCGCGTGCAAAGAAACCCAATTCTCCACATTACACAGCCTCTGTCTTTCCCAAGTTGGAAGAGTCACACTTGACTTGAGCCTTGAGACACAAAAATGGTTTATAATTATATATATATGGAAATAATCAAATACAAATTAAAATTAAAATATAAATTTAGAATTAATCTAAGCCATTAGATCTAGCTAATCTATTGGTCCTCCCTAAACTCACACCACTCAACTGCCCTGCACCCTCCCACACCCAATTTCAGTTTTCCCCTCCATTTTTAATTTTATATTTCCCGTCAAACCGTAATTTTTTTTTAAAATCCGATTTCACTGTATTTTTTTACATCTCTCAACGATCGATTTGCAAACCATGTGTGTTATATTTCGAATTAATTTTTTAAAAAAAAAAATATTTGGTTTCTAGTTTCTATTCTAAATTGGTTTCTATTGGAGTAGTCCTATATATATATATGTGTGTGTGTATATATATAGGGCTACTCTAATAGAAATTATTTTAGAATAAAAACTAAAATCAAATAATTTTTTTAAAAAAATTACTTCGAAACATAACACATATAGTGTGCAAATTGATTGTTGAGAGATGGAGAAAAATACAGTGAAGTCGGATTTTAAAAAAACTTACCGTTTGACAAGAAAAAATAAAAAACGGAGGGTAAAAACTGAGATTGGGTGTGAGAGGGTGTAGATTAGTTGGGTGTTGTACTTTAGGGGGACCATTAGATTAAATTGATTTAATTGCTTAAATTAATTTTTAGTTTCTATTTTAATTTTGGTCTATTTGATCATTCTCTATTATATACTCCCTCCGTCCCGTAATACATTTCCTATATTGACTCTGGACACTATTCATGTTAAGCGATTGACTATTAATTTACGTCTAATTTATAAGATGAAATATAGTTATGAGTGATCTCATTGGATTTGTATTTATGAGTACTTTAATACAATGAAATTTTTATTATTTAATACTAATACGAAATTAAAGATATTAATGTGCATTGACAAACGTGTCCAACATAAAGAGGAAACGTTTTTAGGTACGGAGGAAGTATAATATATAATTTTATTGGGCTTTCAAAATAATGGGCCTTTCGTACAGGTGGGCGGGATTGACTTTACTGTTTGGACTAGGTCTTTCAATGGATCGGGTTTTGATTGGAACGACCTAAATCCATATTCATATTCATTTATTTTTTCGAATTCAGATCGGATCGTCTCTGGATTTTTTATAGTACGATCCATATCTGGATCTGTTCGGATCACGGATTTCGGATCGGATATCCGCTCCATTTATGTATATTTATTTTTTAACTTCAATTATTACAAAATCTTTTTAAAATTGACAATTTTGAAAATTATTAAAATACAAGTAGAATATAACGAAGTCCAAAGATAAATTGCGAACTAAAATTCGCTTTTCTAAACAAACATACTATTGTGTTATACATTATTTTAATTCTAACAATGAAAAAAATTGATGTTACAAAATGAAAGTGTTATATGAATTGAGAGTTGGTATATGCGGCTCTAAAAGGTAAAATAACTAGGGTTATAGAAATGGACTAGACTATGGAGATCGAATCGAACGAAATATAGATAATGAGACTTGGTTCGAGGATAATGGGACTTGACTCGAAGATAACGAGACTTGACTTAGAAATAAAAGTGTTAAATGAATTGAGATTCGGGTTATGCGGCTTTAAAAGGTAGAACTAGAGTTATAAAAATGGACTAGACTATATAGACTGAACCGAATGAAATATAGATAATGGGACTTCACTCGAGGATAATACGTTTAAAATTAGAATTATTAAAAAAAAATTTTATTACATTATATATATATAAACCGGATCGGATTATTAACGGATCGGATCGACCTAAATCCATATCCGCTCCATTTATAATTGGATTTTTTTTATCGGATCGGATTTTTAATAGGACGATCCATATCCACTAAAATAACCTCGGATCATATCAGGTCGGATCGAATTTCGCTTCATTGACAGGCCTAGTTTGGACCTAACCTTATTTTTATTTCAGGAAGGTAACACACACTTCCATTCAATGTTCGTTGAACCATGAACAATGTTCACTGAACATGTTTGGATTCCAAAGTTTCCTCGAACCCTAAAAAAAACTCTCTCAACCTTTCTTTTTTTCTAGCCGCCGTTCAGGAATTCCATCGATTTTTACCGGTGAAAAGCCTCAAATCATCTATTTTTCTTACTTTGTTCGTGTTTTTCAATAATACTCCTCCCCGAGTAAGGATTATTATCGTTCAGGATTGTATTTTTGTTTGATAAAATCTTTGTTGGGTGAGATTTGTTCCCAATTTATTTGGATTTTGTTTATTCTCTCATTGTGAGAGTTTGGTGTGTTTTTTGGTGTGTTTTGGTGTGATTCGATATCCAGGACGTTAGATCTGCCGGATTTTCAGAGGTTAAAGATTTATATGAGATTGTAATTACGATTAATAGCTCAAGCTGGTTTTGGTGAAGGCGATACATGTGTATATATCAATTTCAACAAATCGCTTGATTGTATCTTCATAAAGACTAGATTAATCAGCGATATGATCTGTTTTATATTTGGACTCGATTGTTTTTTAGATGCAGTATGATTTTTCATTATTAAATTAATTCTGATTTTTTTCCAAAAAAAAAAATGTTCACTGAACATGACAAGATGGTAGAATTGATATAAAGTCAACAAAATTGCAATGATCGGTTTATATATTTTGGCTGCTTCGCACCATGCTTTGGTAATTTGGTTTAGAATTAATCCTTTTTCTTTTAAAAAAAATACAGTTTATTTTCGGTTGATTCCCTTTAAATGATAAGTCTTGTTCTTTTCGGAACAGTTATTTATTCGTTGCAAAAAAAGTATGGCTTCCTAAAAGTTTCAGTCTATTTCTCTCTTCTATTTATCATTTTCATGTATGGAAGTCTCATTAGGTGCTATTTGCTTTCACCGTTCATTTAAATTCATAAAAGAAAAAACAAACTACTAATTCTAATATTGTTATTTCAGGAATTATATTATATATCTAGCTTTAAATTTAACTGGAAGTTTGTTCAACAGAAACTCTTGCTTTGTTTTGTTATTTATTTTTATACACCAGTGACATGCGAGTCTTTGAAACAGACCCAGCAGTCGCACTGAATTATTAATATAAACTGTTAGTCTGTTACTACTAATATTTTAATGCAAAAAAGATTGACTCAAGTAGTCAAGTAGATGCATAGTTTTAGTGTGTACGCTTTATATATTTAGCAAATAAAGCACGTTGGTTAGTTAGAAATTAGAAGTCATCGAAAGCTGAAATTTTAGATAACTAAAGTGGAGATATTTTTGTTTTGGTCCTATTCGGTTTGATACGAAGCGTACACGTATAGCTTAAACCTAATTTTGGATTAGTTACATGATTGATAGCAATGCCAAATGCATTATCAAGTAAGTAGTGGAAGTGGAGGTCATTTACCAGTAACGAAATTGTTTTTTCAATTTTCATAATAATGCATTAACAAATAATGTAACTGTAATGTAATGACTCTTGTTTCCATCTACCGCCAATTATCCTATCTACATACACTTGGCAGCTGCCTGTTGGTTACTCACAATTTGAGAATAATCCCCTGCTTATCACAAACAAGCTTTACAAGGGACATATGCTTGTTTTAAGAAATCTGAATACTCATGTAGCTATCACAAACAAGCTTTACAAGGGACATATGCTTGTTTTACGAAATTTGAATACTCATGTAGCTATTTCTAAACTTGCATTTCATTTTAAAAGGCAGATTTCAAATGATAATATTTGATTTGTCATTTTTCATGTTTATACTAATATTTGAATGTATTAGATTTAAAATAAAATCCAAATCTAAACTCCCAAACATGTTATTTGATCAAATAGGTACCCAAACACGATATCATGTCAACACATGTCTCTACCAAGACTCAAATCATTCATATTAATACACGTAGTGGACTCGCAAAGAACTACAAAGAATGTGTTATACAATAAATCAACTTGATATTTTGGCAGAATCCACAACTAGGTTTTACATAGTTAACATTCTCTTGAGTTCCTCAAGCTAGGGGTTCTGAAATTTTCATCCTCATTTTTCCTTTACATTCTCATTCCTAACAACCTTTCTAGCAGACAAAAAATAGTACATCGAGGAACTTTCGATAGCTTAATATTAATCTGTGTAATTATTTACAACCTACAATCCACTAGCTCTAGAAGCAGATGACTTGATTCTTCTATTGATCTCCATTTCTAACGCTTCATGTCCTCCCACATCCTCAACTTCCTACAGTCCACATATTTTAAAAAATAAGGCTCACAGACGCATACAAATTATTTGGATTTATATGACTTTTTCATTTTCAGAAATATAGAAAGAATAACCACTTGACGAGAAAGTTAGTATAAAAGAAGCTAGAAGAGCAACATGAAGGACCACATGCAAATGAACTACATACCTTAGGACCCAAAAACAGCCCATATGGGACTCCCTTGAACTTTTCCATGTGGTGCAGCTATAAACAAAACATCAGTATCAGCTAAGATCACGGTGTTCATAAAATATACGAGATCAGAATCGTAAAAAACATTTGATTAATCATAAGAAACTGTAGCATTAGTAGTTTAGTCTTTAGATACTACTTAACCGACTATATAAAAATTGGTTAATTTTGGGATCACTGCTGATTACATAATTGGCCAACTGTTAATTCTTGAAAGACTGCAAGTACTTGATACACAACTGAAGGAGTTAATTGTTAAGTAATCACCTGGTGAGCAGCAGCAACTTTTCGGAAGTAAGGGACATCGGCGATGGGGCCTACTGGAAATCGTTTATGAACAAGACCATCGTGGACAAACATGTAAGCAATTCCAAATACCGTGATTCCCAGGCCCTATAATCACAATCAAAATCAATCCACCGCTCAAATACATTCTACCTTTAACATGTCATTGTTATTGTTTAATGCAATAATTATAAGGTGTTTTTCCTATAACCGTAACAAATTAAAATTCAAGTTTTGTTTTATTATTGTGAATTGAATGCAAATTTTGGCATTAGTATGGCATTTCATATAGTTGTCAAACAGTGATAGGTAACAGGCTTGTTAATGAAGTGTCAATTTATTTTTAACATAGGAAAAATATCAATTAAAGTAGTGGAGTGTAATGAGGTTACAAGAAAGAGACATACCGCACCAAAACAGAGACCAGGAAAATAGCCTTTGTGGAAGAAACCATAAGCCAGCAAAGCTATTGCTGGAACTGCGTTCATTATCGCAAATACATCATTCAGCTCAAACGCTCCTTCTCTTGGTTTATGGTGTGACTGTAAAAGTCAAATTCATATAAAACTTCTTAAATCTCTATAATACTAAATCTCAAACATAACAATTATAAAACATCCGATTCATATCCATCAGAAATATTGAGCTTGCAAAGTCTGCTTTGTCTAAACATTGAGCAAATGGCAAAATCATAAATCACGAACATATTTTCACACAGTACAGATATTTCAATTACCTCGTGCATATGCCACAATGAAGCATGCCACAAGGCTTCATGTGCCCATCTCGCCCAAAACTCCATTCCCACCTGAAAGTTATCATGATACTGTTAAATTCATCCCAAAAATTTCAAACATAATAGTCTGTCAGAAAATATCAAGGTATCTCAGACAGAGCGTTTTCGATGACATAACACTACTACAATAACCTTGACCCAAAAATCATCCATTTAATTGTTCTCCTTTTTAATTTGTATAATACCTTTTTCATTAAATTCAAACTTCATCAACTAAAATTTTATCAACACTGCACAAGTTTACGGACACGACCTAAAACCCGAAATTGTAACAACTACGACAAACTAACAAACACATTGCAACCAGAGGAAACTTACAGCAGCGCCAACAGAAAGAGCAAATGTACCAATCATCTCTGAATACGGAATTTCTCCGCCCTAACAAAAAACAAATTTCAAATTAAAATAATTTGCTTATAAAAACAATACCATACATTAAGTTCTCTATATTCACTTAAACTTCGATAATTAGATATTTCCGAAACCAGGAAAATTCATTCATTTAACGAGATTATTCATTTATCGAGAATTTACAATACCTCCATTTGCCAAGAGAATCTATAGTAAACAGCAAGAACAGCCATAGAAGTAATGCCAAGACTAGACATAACAGCCGCAACAAGATAAGTAAACCTCTCTGACTTTTTTCTCGCTCTTCTCTCCTCAACTCGTACGGACGAACTCACCACCTCAATCTTATTAACTTCATCTTTCTCCGAGTTATCTTCGGGTTTCTCCGAGTTAACATTCCGCGGGTCCACTACAAAACAGACAGTAGTTAAACTCTTTTTCGTGAACCGGATCGATGGGTTTAGTTTGCGAGAGAAGAGGTAAATGGGGTTGGGCCGGAGAAATGGGTTTGGGTTTGGATTAGGGTTACGGCCCAGTGGGAATGAGGTGGAGCTGGAGGCCACCGCTAGTCCGGCCGCCATGGACGGTGGTGGTGTGGTGGAAGAGTGGGGGAATGACGAGGAGAGTTATTGAAGGGAGTAAATATGAAGAGTGGAGAGAGGAGATATAGACCACACGTAGTGTGTGTGGAGTAGATATAAATGACGATGCATATGTTACCAACACTACCTACATTAACGTTTTTTAAAAATTAAATTTATAGTCATTTTCTTTCGACAACTTAAATTGAAAAATGGGATTGGAATAATTAGGATCGATAAATAATAACTCCAATTCACGTTCTAGTTCTTTGGGCTCCGTGCATGTACCCTTCTTACGATTTAGTAAAGGTTGAGTATATGTAAAACAATATTGAAGGGGGTTTAAATCACGCAATATTTTTTATTTAAGATTAAAAATTCACTTTTGAATGATGAAGGTAAAAATGTAATGTGACTATGTGTGTGTATAATAGTGTGGATTAAAGAGTGATTAAGCCCCAAACATTCCTTTGTTGGACTATTTATAATCCAAAGATAGGATTGGGGGTTCGTATCTTTCAGTTAGGGCCGCCCATTTCGGGAGCAGAAGGGAACCTGAGATTCGTGAATGTGCTACACGTGTTCGGGTTAAGATAGTACATGAGCGTTCAGGTGAGCTCTTTAGTCATGATTTGTGTATCACGTAATATTTCCTTCCCGGGGCTTTTAGAGTATGGGCCGCGAAATTGCTTTGGTCCCGGGACGTGACGGACCTTGACCGGTGAGGAAAGTACATCAGGACCTGGACAAAGTGGCCAAGACCCGGATCCAGTGGGGAAAGTACATCTGGGGAAAGTACATCTGGACCTGGGATGAGTGGCCAAGACCCGGGTCTAGTGCGGATTTTATATCCAATCACTTGCCCCCACTTTATTATGTAGATTTTCTGGATTAAGTAGTAGAGTGGAAGATATTTTTTTAAAAAAAATTGAGGTTGGGCTATGGGTGAGAATTCTAATTTTGGGTGTAATTCGAGTCGAGTGAAACGAGTTTTAAACCGGACGTAAGATTAGGCGAGTTTAATCGAGCCGAGTCGAAATATTAAGCCAACAAAATGAGTTTCGAGTTTGACGCAATATTCGCTTCGAGCCGGACGTAATATTAGTCGAGTTTAATCGAGTCGAGCCGAATCGTTTAAATAATCGAGTCTAAATCTGAATCCGAACTTGACTCATTTAATTTTACGAGTTAAGTCGAACCAACTCGTTTAGTTAAACGAGACGGTTTTAACGAGTCGGATGAGTCAACTTCATTAATTTTATATTTAATTGAGTCTAAATTTCTACTCGAACTCGACTGATTTAATTTTACGAGGTAAATCACGGCTCACTTAATTCGTTTAATTAATGAAGCTCGTCGAGTACATTTAAATGAGTATGAGTCAGGCGAGCTCGCAATCTGTTCCATCCGAATTATATCTCCCCAATAATTGACCAAGAATAAACTGATGAAAAAAATTTGATATTAATCTCTGTCTTCCTTTGCGAAGATTATTAACATCTTTTAAAATACTGCTAAAAGGGCAAGATGGCTTCATAATTTAGTTTTAGACATTAAGTAGCGTGTTTATACTTTATTCCATTTTTTGTTGATAAAATCGAAACTTTATTATACGAATTTCGTCAAGGGTTGCGTGGACGTTGAGTTCATTAGTATAATCCATTTTTTTTAAAAAAATCTTTACTATTAAAACTTAAAAGATTATTTATTCACGAGTACGACAGTCAAATAAAACATGCGGAGTTTAATTTAATTAAATTTAATTATGCGTCAAATTACGATATAACTTCCAATAATTGAGGTATGTAATTGGTTGAAAGCTAATAGTGATAGAGTAATAGTTTGACACGTTGTCTGCTACGTGTCTCCTATCACTTCAACAACTTTTTATCTACGAGTATTTTATTGTATGTATTGCTTATTTGCTCAACAGCACGAGACTGGTCGAGGCGGTGGCTCGCGGACCCATGTCCGGCTCAATTTCCTTCCGGATTGTTGCGTGAGGTGCACCAGTACTTTGTTGCGTGGACGTTCCCTTCATTTCTTGTTTTATTAATTTTTTAAGATATCCTTTTTATATAAATATTTTTTAAGAACAATTATCTATTGGGTGTTCCTTTCTCCTCTCCTCTCCTATGATAATGTTAGGCTTTAGCTCTTGTTCCGAGTTTTTAAATAGGAATGAAGTAAATAAGTAGGAGATAAAATAATTTTATTTCATTTTTGTAGTGAAATTTTGGAGGGAAAATTTATTAAATTTGTATTCATTAATACTTATTTCCACTCTTTTTAAAAACTCGCGAGCACGATTACAACGGGAAATGAAACTATTTTACTTAATATTTACTTATTTTCCTCCCTTTTTAAATCTCGGGAGTAAGGGGTTATAGTTAAATCTTTTTAAAGTAATACAGTTGAGACCAAAAAAAATATTTTTTTATCGAGTTTATTATTTTATCGAAAATAAAAATATACTGTGTCTATTATGATATATCGAAAAAATATATTATTTTAACGAGATTATTATTTCATCAAAATTTAACTATATTCTTATCTAAAAATTTATCTCCTTTAAGAATTTTTCAACCCATATATTAGGTCTTACTAGCTTTGTACCCGTATAATGCATAGGGAAAGTTTATTCATATAAATTATATTTTCTTAATTTAAAAAAAAATAGAAAATATATTTGTAAGAATCTTAAAATATTATATACATACAGATTTTTTAATATTAACATTTTGTTATTTTAGTTATTATTGTATATTTTTATTAAATTTTATATTTTTCTAAATTTAAATTCTTCAAATTTCATGTACTCTATTTTAGTCACTCTAAGTGTATAATATTATATGTAGATAATTTTTCATTTTCTTGTAAAATTGTAAACTTATAATTTTGAACCCCATCACAATTTTTAATAAATAATTTCAAAATTAATAACATAATGTATTTTTAATATATTCATAAAAAATAGTTTCTAATTATACTTTGTAAAGTAGGACCAAAGTATACCATACTAAAATTTTTACACAAATTTTTACTTTTTTATAAGAATTGTAAAATAATCGGTTATTTCTTTTGACTTATCCTCTGCATAATCATCTTATCCCACCAAATCGCAACAACACTTTTTATCATGATAACTACCATTTTTGCCTGCTTACTCTCAGGAACACCCATAACATCAAATAATCTATCAACATCAATATGCCAATTCATGAACTCATCAACTCCAAGAGACCCATAGAATAATGGTATATTAACCTCTTCCATATAATCATTGTTATTATATTGATTACTAGTATTTAACTTTAAGCTGGAATTCTCACCAACAAAACAAATCCCGCTTCTAGGGAATCAATTCTGATTTTCTCTTTCACATTAACGTTGCTTGTAATTGTTTTTCACTCGGTTTGACAATGTATCCACTCGATTTGTGAAAACCTTCGTAGCCACGGTTAAAGTCGTTGTAACCTCTCGAAGATCTTCTTTGGTGATTGGTTTTTCATAATGAATCAGGTAACAAAAAGACATGATATATATAGTATGCTTTGATGTTAATTGACGCAATACAGAAGTGTAGGATAAGCAAACACTAATCCTCACAAGGATTATTACACGAGAAACCATTTAAAACCTTGAACCCACAAGACAAACCTTGAATTCGCAAGGTTTTCTTGAATCCACAAGAAAGATAAGAGAAAATTCTTACATGTTTTGAATTTCAGCAAAAGATTTTCCAGTGTGTTATATCACAAGACTATTTATACTGGGATCTAATATTTCCAGGAAACAAAATTCTTCTGGGAAATCGAACATGTATATTGCCCAACAAGGAGTTTTTATTCATTATACAATTTATTTAGTGAAATAATCAATGTACCCTCGCTGATTCATGAGACATTTTATTCAGTACGGGTCAATATTAGTTGATGAACTATGACATTTAAATGATATAACATCAACCTAGACGTCAATATCTGTAAAGCTAGTTTTTTCGTCAAAAAACAACTTACATTAACGTTCGTGTAAGTTTTACTTTCTTCAATATTATGATTGTATATATGTTTACGATTTTTTTTAGTTATGTATTTTAAAACTTTTTAAATTAACAAGTGTACTTGTAAATGCGTCCTGGTTGTTAGCAACCGTTTAACTAGCAATAAATTTTTTGATCTTTCTGGACGGTTAAGATTAAAATAAATATCAACACTTTGTTATTTTATAGGGGAGTGACATGCTCTCCGCTAAAAATTATAGCGAAGTGGTTGGAGATATTACCATCATATTAGTATACTTTTATATCTTTACGATAATACAATTATATTATTATATCCAAAAATAAGTGACCCATTTTTATACCACCGACTAAATATGTATGTACAGTGCAAACAATTTATTTTCTTTTCTATAACTTATCCATTCATATTCAAATATTGGATATAAATTAGCGTTGGTAGGCTGTGGAATAAAAATGGATGGATGGTTGTGGATTACAGTAGAGTGTCAATTTTTCTTTTAATTATGTCCGTTGAAATCATGATTTATGGCAAAAATTAATTATTGGTTAAACGGTACAGCAACCCTTGTAAATTTGAAGTAAATTAATAATAAAATAGTTTATCAATTCATGATTTATTTAACCAAAACTTAATTTTTTGTTCTTGTGAATTGCAAAAAACATTTTGCTCATTTTTTTCCATCGAATACAGTTGAACATATGCGTTAATTTTTTTGTTTATCTCATGCGCATATACAGACAACTTCACTCTATGGATTAACATTTTTTTTTGTTTTTAAATTTAGATTAACGACATAACCTACACTGATTCTTTAAATACAAATTATATGAAATAAACCTGTAAATTTATAATTTGTTTAATGAGCTAAATTAGTAACATTGTGTAGTTTGGTAACATCCTACATGCATGTCATACACATTAATATTTGGTCCGCTTATAACATATATATGTGAGATATTTACAATTTAACAATAAAAAATAATTAAAAAGGCCACCATGGATACAATTTATAATCAAAAGAATGCAGAAACAAAATAAGCACAATGAAATAACATAAACAAGAACCATTAACATATCAGAATTAAATCTTGGTAAAAAAATGATGAATTACGAATAAGTCCCGATAGCCTTTATCATGTATTCTTTAAAACAAGGCTGTTAATGTGGGTAAGTTCCTAATTTCCCAATATAGTTTATTATTCTAGGTCATGATCAAATGAGAATCCTTGTTATTGTGAAATATGAGATCCAATAATAACCACTCATTTTATACCTTATATTAATCCTTCATAACACATTAATATTTTTTACCTTAGTAATTTACCCCATTTCCGATGACCACCATTAATCATCACTAATAAATATAAAATCACAATCTTCCAATATAAAATCACCATCGTTAAAATAAGAAATCACCACCTGAAAATAAAAAACGTCACATTCGAATAATGATTGACTAACATATTCGACCAACACCTCTATTCCTCAACTCCGACCACCGACGATATAACGAAAATTACCAAATTTAAGAATGAATCATCCCAATTAGACCACAACGCCACACTGAACTACCACAAACCACAACCAACTCTATCCCCACATTCATCGTCACCATACCTTTACTAATGACATAATTAACAGTTATCGTTATATTCACCATCTTTTCTCCATTAAATCTATTGTAGAGGTTGTGTAGTAGCAAATCAAGGCGACGAAATCAAGAGTAACGCCGGTAACCTGTGACTTTTATCTCAACGATTGTATATCATAAACACCAGCTTAATAAAAAAGTGATATTTTTAGAAAAAGGTATGTTATATCGATGATAATGATGCTATCGAAATCGAGGATGTTCGAATTCTGATGAATCAGCGGTGGTATGGAAGACGGCGAAGAGGTGGTGATGGTCGAAAAGTTTAAAGAGATAAAAAGACATGAATAAGAGCGAAAGGTGAAGCAACCATTAAAAAAGTTGTATGGTGAAGATTAAAAGAAATTTTATAAAATAAAAATTGAGTTTAGAGCTCAATTCTTACATTAAAGGTGTTCTCATTTGAATAAATATCTTATTATTCTTATGTATTTTTAGAGTTATATTTTATTTTTTTTATGCTATTTATTTTTACCTATTCACCATGTTATACATCATACGATTCATTCCGAACTAAACACTATATATGGTAGTTACTACTTACCAAAAGTATCTCCAATGATGTTAGGTAAAATGATTGGCTAAAATAGCTTAAAATATTCGATATACAAAATTTACTAAACCTGTAATGCAATTTTTCTCGACGGAGTTGACTATAATGATTAACAATATTTTAAAAATAGCATGTTATTATTATTTGAAATTATTATAAAGAGAATTTATTATTTTTACATGGTAACCGATGACGTGGAATTTCACTATAGACTAACAGAGGTTCGACAAATATAGCCAACATAAAGAGGTTGACTAAAATTATAGATAAGGATTTTGTCCCATTTGAGTGATGAATTTTTTATATTAATATACATTTTTTACTTTTTAATTTACGTTAATATGGAACATATTTTCTCGTTTTTTAATAATTTTCTTAGAAATAGAAAAGTAAGGAAATTTTAGAAAATTAGAAAAAAGAAAACTGAAATTTTTTCCAGTAAATAAACAACCCCTTAGCTATTTAAGAAAAAAACCCCAATAATAATTACAACAAATTATCACAAGCGACTAAGGTACTGATATACACATGTTGTGGATAAAAACTTAGGGTATACTTAACGCCAGGGTTCGTGAGCTTCGAGGCTCAACTTGACTACTCTTGTGTTTCGTGACCCAATCTGCCTTAACAAGATGCCTACGTACCTTGCTGTATGTCAAGGATTAAGTCAAAAAATTTAGTTCTGATTTGTGGAGTGAGACCCCTTATATAGATGTTGGGAGTCCTTGAATTGGATTAGGGTTATAAGACTTGGGGACAAGTCTCATAATTTGGATAGACTTTGGAGTCCTATAATAAAGGAATCAGATTCCTTGTTGGTTTAGGTGCCCTCTAGGCTATATTCCATAGAGTTATATTACTGATTGGACTCGGTTAATGAGCTGTTAATCCTCCCTATTTATTAATTATGAAATTAATAAATATTCAGGGCTATTGGGTCTTCTTTGTTCAATCAGGCCTGATCAATATGTTAACCTTCTTGGGCCTGATCAATGTATTAACCTTCTTTGGCCTGATCAATGTGTTAACCTTCTTGGTCTGAATGTCATACATATGACCTTCTTTAATGGGCCTTGCAGTCCTAAATGTAATTAATGCAACATTAATGATGTAATTAAAATTTATTTCATTCCCTATCATTTGCCCCCCCCAACTTCTGGGAAATCGTAAAAGATTTCGTAGAAGTTAAATTCATTTGTTCCCTTACAGGGTATCGTTTTCTGCGTAAAGTGTGGAGCGACCTACACATTTATAATGATTTGCCTTGTACGTGGCTTCAGGGTAGTTATTGGGCTTCCCTACCAATTTTCCTACCTTATTCCTAATTTTTAGGAATTTTCTGGCATTTTTCCTTAATTTACATGAATTTTCCCTTAATTTATGGGATTTTTCTTGAATTTTTCCTCATTTTTCTGGAACTTTTCCTTATTTTCTGAAATTTTTCCTCATTTTCTGGAATTTTTCCTTATTTTCTGGAATTTTTCCTCATTTTTGTGGAATTTTCCTTATTTTCTGGAATTTTTCCTCATTTTCTGGAATTTTTCGACCAGAAATCACATTAAATCGACCAGGATTCCTGATCGAAATCGACCAGGATTCTGGTCGAATTATCCCCAAATCTTTCATCCCAGTCGACTGTGAAATCGACCATGATTCTTGATCGAAATCGACCAGAATTCTGGTCGAATTATCCTCACTTTTGACATTGTGCTCTAAAGTAACATCGATCAGGATTCCTGATCGATTCGACCGGGATCCTGAACGACTTATACTCATTTTTGACACTGAGGTCTAACTGAATTTCGATCAGGATTCCTGATCGATTCGATCAGGATTCTGATCGATTTATTTCATTTTTTACCACTCTAGTAGAGTGAATATTCGATCAAAGTTATTTTTTCTATCGATGAGGACTCCGATCGAACTAAGTGATTTTCTACCACTCTAGTCGAGTAAATATTCGATCAAAGTCACTTCTTTCATCGATCAGGACTCTGATCGAACTAAGTGATTTTCTGCCACTCTAGTCGAATAAATTTTCGATCAAAGTCACTCTTTAATCGATCAGAGTTTTGGTCGATTATAGACCTTTTAAATTCCTCACAACCTTCTAGATTGTCCCAGAAACGTCATTTTTTAGTGGGCTTTCTTTATTGGGCCACATTTTAATACGCTTTTGTCGATTCACTTCCCTTGTCTCTACTATATAAGTATGGTGAGAGGTAGAGCTCCTCATTTCATTTCTCACTCACAAATTTCTATCAAGTTTCTTTCAAGTTCCTCTCTAAAGAAGGCGATTTCCAGCGTTATCTGCCACCGCAACTCCTCCACCTTCAACCATTTTCTGGGTTTCAAGCCTCCTTCCCAAGAGATTCAATGGCGGATCGCGATCTTGCTAGGCTGGCCAAGATGAACACTTCTAAAAGAGGTACAGCCATTCAAATACGCCATCCTTATACTTCTCTTGTAGACATGATTAACACTAGAGGGGATGAATATCCATCTCTGTCTGATTTAGATTCTTACAACCATGGTAATACTTTCCATGAGCTAGATGGTAGGATAGAAGCTTTTAACACCATATACAAACTCCCTCCTCACCTTAGAATTACTCCGGGCACCCCTGGGGATATGACCTGTAACTGGGAGGGGGATACTATCTGTTAGGTCACACACACTGTAGAAGGGGTTTGAATACAGTGTATAGCACAATCAAATCGAATTTAAAGAACACAAGTAACAAAAAACAAACTTTATTAAACTTTGTTACAATGTAGAACTGTCCTCTCTCAGTGATGAACAAATATCACAATAGTTGCTAGGGTTATAATGAATAATATTCTCGATAATGATAACACTTATAGTGTAAACCCTATGTCTGTGTTTATATATTACACAGTTACAAGATAATCGCTAATTGATATGGAATATAATTCTGCTTCCTAAAATATATCAACCAGTTATCTTTTCTTCCAAGTATTCCATTCTTCAAAGAATTCCTTCTTCTTGTGTTTGTCTTGATCTTCTTTCCTTTCAATCAGCCGCCTTCCATATCTGAAAGTTTCCTTAAGTCCTGATATTATCTCCTGATAAATATCTCCTGAACCTTAAGTACTGATAACTTAAGTTCTGACTTCAGTATAAGTGCTGATTTCTAGTTAAGTACTGATTTATCCTGTTTAAGTAAGATCTGAAAACTAAACACAAATCATATGAGACATGACATTATAAAATATATCTAACAATATCCCCCAACTTATAAATTAGCATAATATACAAGTTCAACAGATATTTGATGATGTCAAAAACAATAAGTACAAATGTATAAAAATTTGACTAGATAACTACAACTTACAGTCCTTAAAGCTTTACCAACTTTAACTTATGATAACAACTTCAGTCTGTATACATATCAAAATTTGAGCAGTTGTAGATCTTGACTTGGCTTCACTTTCTGATCTCTTCGATATCATGAGTTGTTCTGAGATAGTTCTTTAACAAACATCTCTCAGCATATCTAAGTTCATCAATCATCCTCCTTTTAGCATCTTTAAGCTCTGCAGTATCTTCACCAGTTTGGAAGATAGCATATCTGAGATCATTAATTTTTGCTTTTCTCAACTCCTGATCTAGTCTTATGACATAGGCTTTGTCAGACTCTAGATTGAATTCAAGTCCCTTAATACCGAGATATGTTCTGATCTTTGCAGTATTAGGCTTCATATCAACAATATCACCCTTGTGATCTCTGTACTTGGGACAATATGTGCTGTCAGACTTTACAGAATAGAGCTTCTTCTGTCTCTGAATTTGAGTCTTCAAACAATTTGCAGCACTTTCTGTCAATTTGTCCTTCACTTGAAGTAAGAATAAAACATGTTCTAATTCCTCAAAATACTTCAGTGATATGGCATTTTCCCTCATGTGGTAAACCCTTCCATCTGTCATGAAATATAACAGGATGTGTTCTTTCAAGAAGGTATGGTAGACCATCTGTACAGATTCTAGTTGATTCAATCTTTCAGGAGTTGCTCCAATACCTGGTTCACTTAAGAAAGTTGGATCATTGGTTGTGTTCTGCACTCTTCTTTCATTAGCACTACCCAGTCCAGATTTATCTTTTGCTTCCTTTCCAGTAACCACTCTTGCTTCAAAACCACTTGCTGCAGTCTTCAAAGTTTGAGTCCGTTTGGTTTTAGAAAATCCTGGTAGGGGTAACTTTGAGGATTTAACATGAGCAATGTCAGAGGTTTCCTTTGACTTATCTTCTGATATCAAGCCAACTTGAGCTATGTCAGATGTTGCTTGCTTCATAGTTATATCAGAACTTACTATATCTTGACTCTAAACAACTTGAGCCATGTCAGAGGTTGTCTTAGAAATCTTCCTTGAAGTCAGAGTAAGATTAGCATCTTCATCAGATATTTCTTCATCCATAGGAGGCACATAAACCTTTACAGGTTCACCAACTTTTTCTTTGCCCTTGGACCTTGGATCTATCTGCAATTGTGATTTGGCTTTAGTTGCCACAGGATTTGTCCTTTCTTTTATCACAATGCCTTTAGCTGTAGGAAGTTTCTTTTTAACAACAGAAGATTCAGATTTGGAGTTGACTTTTTCTAACTTAAGTCTAGCTTCTTCTTCCATTAGACTCTCAAAATCCATTCCTGGATTTTCTTTCAGAAATAACTGTCTTGAAATTTCTTCATCAAGTTCCAACAGTTCATCAGAACTTATCCTTTTACCAGTATCAGAAGTTATTCTTCTCCCAGTATCAGAACTTGTTCTATGTCTTGTAGTTCCAATTCTACTTGATGAGAGACCTCCACCTTGACCATGACCTCCACCCATTCCAGAGTTTCCCGGGTCATTACCATCATCCTTTCTCTTTAGTGTCTTATCAGATTTGCATTTGGACTTAATTACTTTCTCCCCATTTTTAGCATCAGCAGGTAAAAGAAGAGAGAGAAGCAATTTCACTGAAGATTGGATCTCATTGAGTTGATTTTGCTGAGAAGCTTGATTTTTCAAAATTTCATCAATCTGAGACTGTTGCTTCTCTTGAGTGTTCTCAATGTTGGTAATTTTGTCAAAGGAAGGTTGGAAAAACCTTTTCTTGTCCAACTTGACAACTGTATCTTGCTGCATTAAAGTTTCTTGAATCTTGTCCACCTTGGCCTGAGTTACAGAATGTTGACCTTGAAGGTGCCTTTTACTAAGTGCAGTAACTCTTAGCTGTGTCTTGAAATCATCATTGACTAGTATCTCATCAGCTTTTGCCAAGCGATCAGCAAGAACCTTTTCAGTAGGGACAAAGGTAACTGTGTTCCACTCCTTAGTCCACTCCTTTCCACTAGGAGTTTCAATCCAAGGTACTGGTGCTTCCCATGTAACAAACTTTTTGACTATCTCAGCTTTCGAAGGAGCTTGTAGAGGTGCATGTCCAGAAGGACCAGCTGCATCAGCATCTAAATTTGTAGCAGCATTACCAGTATCATCAACATTTGCAGCATCAGAACTTACAGAGTCAACACCTTCAGCTTCCTCTGATAAAAGAACAGTATGAGAAGCTATGGAGGCTTCAACATCATCCTCTAAGGGCTGATCTCCAACTAAGTTCTGATCAACATCCATATTCTGATGCTCACCTAAAATCTGATCTTCAGTATCTAGATGCAGAGAATATGTTGTAGGCTATTCTGGATTAGCATCAGGAATTGATGTTGTTGGTGGAGTGACTTGAGTTGATGGAGCTTCTAGATACAAAACCTGAGGCATTTCCAAGTTATGAATGTCAATTTCATCACTTGGCCCCTGGGTATCAGCATTTACTGGAGATACTGGAGGTGTAGGAATGTGAGTAGTTTCTGGCTCATGTAGTGGAGAGTGATGAGTTGCATGAGGGTCTGGATCAGCACTAGGAGAATTGTGAGCTTCAACAGGGTCTTGTGAGATCAGAGATTCCTGATCCCCTTCCTTAGCTGCTGCTTCCATTCCTTTACCAGAATCTTCAGGCCTTTTTGCCAATATTTTGAATCTTTTAGCTTTTAAGGTGACTTTATGAGCTATATCATCAGAATTACGCTTTCTAAGCCTTTTTAGGGGCCTAGAACTCCCAATATCAATATCCTCCTGAGAAGAGACCTTCACAGCTTCTCGTACAACAGGTTCTGATACAGGAACTTGTTCCTCAACATCTGATTCATCTCGCAGAATGAATCTCCTTCTCTTCTGTTGTGTCTGAGGTGGTTTCTTAGTCCTCTTAGGTTTGGAAGATGAAGGTTGCACTGTAGGATCTGAAGGTTGAGTTTAAGAAGTTTGTGATGGTTGAGTAGAGGTGGTAGGTGCTGATGTATGAGGTTCAGATGGTTGAACATCAGGATATAGTGCAGTGTACTTAACGGGATCATATGTTATTATTTGACAGATAAAGGAATTAAGAGGGGTCTAAACACAACCTTCTTATTATCAGTAGATAATAAGTCAGTAAAAGCTCTTTTAGCTATTCTGAATGATGAAATTAATTCATCAGCATTTTGGGGCTTATTATCACAACATAAACTATAGATAAGATGACAGAATCTAGCAAAATAGACAGTAGATCTATCTTCATTCATTTTGTCCCCAATAAAACCTAAAACAGCACTTGCATAGTCAAAATCAGTTCGATTTATGAGGTCATACCCGATTTGTTGGCTGAATATGGGAATTGCATCAAAATTGGAACATTTGTTTGCAAAAGCTTTAGTTATGCAATCAAAGAAGAAACTTCATTCCCTCCTTATGAAAGATCTATTCAACTGGCCAATCTTTGCCAATGTCCTTTCATATCCCAGACTGGCCATCATGTTTTGAAAAACTGGATCTTCAACAGTAGAATATACACAGTTCTCAGGTAGCTGCAGTGCTTGTCGAACCGTGGACAATGTCATAACATACTCATCCTACCTTGATGAAAAATAATACTTGGGGACCCTTGAGCACCACCATCATCAAAGACACCGCTTCTCCAGAACTCCAGGACTTGAGTACCAGAGATTGCTTCGGGTTCAGTCAGAGCATACCCAATATCAGAACTAGCAAGAAAGTCCTGAATGAAGTGAAGTTCAGATGGGGCTTCTGACTTGCTAAGAATAGCAGAGAAGTTATTAGGAACAAATGTAGCTTCATCAAAAATTATGTTCTTGGGTGCCATGAGAATTCGTAAGAAAGAAAATTGCCTGTAAGGTGTTTGAGAAAATGTCTGTATGAAAAATCGTCAGTAGATGAGAGAGAATAAAAGTAAAAATAGAGAGATAAAATATGAAAGTAATTAAAAGATTTTACAATCTTTTCTCTCTTTTACTTATACACGGTAGAAAAAGTAACCGTTGAGACACCTGTCAGACATGCAGCAGTAAAAGATAATTAATGGGCACGGGTATTCAGTAATCGTTACTTATCACATACAGTTTTTCAAGGAAAAACCGTTACACTTACCAAGTAATCCCATTAATCAAGGTAGTTCAGTTTTATTTTAAATTTTAAAAACTGTTCCCACTTAAATTTTTTTTATTACCGCCTTACCAATATTTCTGTAAAATTATGACCAATGAGAAAATGACCATTAATAGACCAAGTAAACAAATACTGCCACGTCAGAATCAGAACTTGATTTGTATCAGAGCTAAAAAGGTCATCAGAATATGGTTAGTATCAGGATTTAAAATGTTATCAGAATATCAAACGACTCAGAGACAAAATCTTGCATAAATATAAAATTTCATTAATATATTGAACTAATACATTTCATAAAATTTAAATTACATGCTTAAAAGTATAAGATTATCCTAAGCTACAAATCTTAATATCAACAGCTTTAGTCCTAAGCTAAGAAGCCGGACAAAGCTGACGGTGAAGAAAAACAGAGAGATAACAATTATTTCTTCTTCCTACTCTCAACAAAAAGAACAGCGAGACGAATGATTCGCTCCTGCTGTCGGAGAGCTTCTCTCCTTTCTTCTTCCAGACGCTCAAGATGGCGATGATAGTCCATATAGAAGAACAAGAGGTATGTGAGGACCTCTTGGGGAACTGAGTCCCAGATTTCATCAGAAATGGCAGTGACATGCCATTCCTGCTGCCACTCAGTACACCTTAAATTGATAGTGAAAGTGTCATATTTCAGAACTAAATTGAACTGAACTATGTTTGTGATGAGTAAGAAAATGAGTTTGAGAGAAAATGAGAGATGTGTTGGCTGGAGTGAGGTGTTGGTTTATATAACCAATAGAATACCAAGAGACGCAAGGAAAATTGAATGGTTACAGGTAGAAATAATTCTACCTCGTCTCCCTAGACTGATGAGAATAATAACAACCATTAGAAGTTTAAAACAGGATTTAATGCGCACACGAAACAAGTAAAAATTATTATGCATAGACGAGTACCACTAACCCAAATTATGTTGACTTTTAATATCTCACCCAAACATATTCTGATTTTAAATAAGACTGTTTCAGATTTTAACCACAAATAAGTCAAGTAAAGAATCAGAGTTTAATATCAGAACATAGATTTATATCAGAACTTAACAGTCATTAGAACATGATTTCTTAACTCAAAAAATGAATGCCTATTTCTGTAATTCTTCACACAAATTCTGATTTCATTTCTTCAGAACTTAATCATCAGAACTTGTCCTCGGAATTTATGCAACTGCCACTTAAACTGTTCATCTAAAAGAACATTTATCACCACAGTAATTTTCATCATTCATATGGAGTGTATGTGTGTGCAGTAAGCTAAATATCAGATAAAGATTATAGTCTGATTCACTTCAGTACATCTTAGAAATAAGGCATAACTAAGAACTTTGCTCAAAATCTGTCATGATTCTGAAGTCTACTTTAGAATGAGTTCATGCATGAGTCCACCTCAACTGTTTTGTGCTCATTTTATGCATCTTTTGAAATTCCATTTTACAGTGGCTTCTCAGTGTAAGTGAGTCATGACTGCTTATCAGAATTTATGCTATTATCAGAGTATTTCTCCAGTAACCATAGAGTGTGAAAAGTCACCAAGAAAATATTTATTTTGCTTTTCTGATGCATATTACTTAATACCAGCAATGCACTTGGATCGTCCCTTCCACAATTTTACTCTAGATCTCAAAGGAGTACCTGATTTTTATTTCCTTTTCTTTTCTTTTTCTTTTGATAAGTGAGGCTTATCAACACTTAGTACATCCACCAGATTTACGAACATCAGAACTTAACAGATAGGAAGCATTATTCTAGTTTGTGACTTAGTAATAAGATAGACAAAGTAAACTTAACTAAGCTCAATATCAGAATTTGCTTGTGTTAAGAGATTTCCACATAAACAATTACTTCAAACATGGGATCTTTAGTATATTAAAGACTACTAGGTCAGCATCTAGCATAGTTATCCTCATTGGATTTAATAGTCACAGAAACATTCATATCACTATCAGAGTTTAGAAATTCACATCAGACAACAATTAGTACTTAAACAATTTTCAATTAAGCACAGAATACACAAAGATAGTAATATCTGTAAATACTGATCATAAAATCTGATGCATCAGAAAAAAACTAAGCAGATTTAGAGAAAGAACCTAAAACCATTCCAAGTTCATTTACCAATCTTGTAAAAGTAGCTTCACACAGTGGTTTTGTGAAGATATCTGCTAGTTGTTGATCTGTTGGAACAAAGTGCAATTCCACTGTACCTTCATCCACATGTTCCCTTATGAAGTGGTACCTAATGCTGATGTGTTTTGTCATTGAGTGTTGAACTGGATTACCTGTCATAGCAATAGCACTTTGATTATCACAGTAAATAGGGATTGTAAAATATGTTAACCCATAATCAAGTAACTGATTCTTCATCCAAAGAATCTGTGCACAACAGCTTCCTGCAGCAATGTACTCTTCTTCTGCAGTTCATGTGGAAATTGACTTTTATTTCTTGCTAAACCAAGAAACCAATCTGCCTCCAAGAAATTGGCAGCTTCCAGTTGTGCTTTTCCTGTCAATTTTGCATCCTGCAAAATCTGCATCTGAGTAACCTATTAGTTTAAAGTCTGATTCTCTAGGATACCACAATCCCAGATCAGCTGTTCCCTCAAGATACTTGAAAATTCTTTTCACAAATGTTAGGTGAGGATCTCTTGGATCTGTTTGAAATCTTGCACAAAGACAGGTAGCATACATGATATCAGGTCTACTAGCAGTTAGATAGAGTAATGAGCCAATCATACCTCTATAATCAGTAATATCTACTGATATACCAGTAACCTTATCCAATTTTGTTGCAGTGGTCATGGGAGTGGATGCACTTGAACAATCTTGCATTCCAAATTTCTTCAGCAAATTTCTGGTGTACTTGGTTTGACAAATAAAATTACCTTCTTCATTCTGCTTGACTTGAAGGCCCAGAAAATAGCTAAGTTCCCCCATCATACTCATTTGATATCTTGACTGCATCAGTTTGGCAAACTTCTTGCAAAGTCTGTCATTTGTAGAACCAAAAATGATATCATCAATATATATCTGTACCAAAAGTAAGTCCTTTCCATGGTTGAGGTAGAACAGAGTTTTGTCAATAGTTCCTCTGTTAAATCCACTTTCCAGAAGAAACTGAGCTAAAGTCTCATACCATGCTCTTGGAGCTTGCTTAAGGCCATAAAGTGCTTTATCATGCTTATAGACATGATTTGGAAATTTGGAATCTACAAAGCCTGGAGGTTGTTCAACATATACTTCATCTTCCAATTCTCCATCGAGAAAAGCACTTTTCACATCCATTTGAAAGACAGTAAACTTCTTGTGAGCAGCATAAGCCAAAAATATCCTTATGACTTCCAATCTAGCAGCTGGTGCAAATGTTTAATCATAATCAATTCCCTCCTGTTGAGAATATCCTTTTGCAACTAGCCTTGCTTTATTCCTTGTAATTATGCCATCACTATCAGTTTTGTTTCTGAACACCCACTTTGTACCAACAACGGATCTATTCTTTGGTCTTGGCACTAGGGTACAGACTTTATTTCTTTCAAATTCATTTAACTCTTCCTGCATTGCTTGCACCCAATCAGCATCTTGAAGAGTTTCTTCCACTTTCTTTGGTTCAGTCTGAGAAAGAAAGGAATTATAGAGACATTCACTTGAAGTAGCTGTTCTAGTTCTGACACCTACATCATGATTTCCAATTATTAAGTCATGTGTATGTGATTTAGTCCACTTCCTTGCAGATGAAAGTTTTTTTCTAGAACTGGATGCTCCCCCATGATCCATGATGTCTTCATCAACATTTTCTGATTCTCCCCCTGAAATTATGCTCTCTGAGTTGGATCCTTCAGAATTTAAGTTATAAGAACTATCAGAACTTGATGAATCAGAACTTGAAGAGCTAGTTGTATGTTCTGATGCTTCTTGAGATGTGGTTGTATCTTCAGTATGCTCCCCCTGTACAGGTGCATCTTCCTTTGGCGTAGTCACCACAGTTTCAATAACATCAGAGTTTAATCCATCAGAGTTTGCAGTATCAGGATTTAGACTGTCAGGATTTTCAGTATCAGAATTTAAGTCTTCATTTTCAAATCTCAGTTGATCATGATCATTGAAATCTTCAAGTCCAGTAATCTTCTTATCATCATATGAGACATTGATAGATTCCATGACAACCCTTGTTCTTAAATTGTAGACTCTGAAGGCTTTTGTGGAAAGTGGATATCCAACAAAAATTCCTTCATCAGCTTTTAAATCAAATTTGGATAGCTGTTCAGGGTGAGTCTTAAGGACAAAACACTTGCATCCAAATACATGAAAATACTTCAGATTTGGCTTCTTTTTCTTCACCATCTCATATGGTGTCTTTCCATGCTTGTTAATGAGTGTTGCATTCTGAGTAAAACAAGTAGTCTGCACAGCTTCAGCCCAAAAATAGGTTGGTAGCTTTGCTTCATCAAGCATAGTTCGTGCAGCTTCAATAAGAGTTCTATTCTTTCTTTCAACAACTCCATTTTGCTGTGGAGTTCTAGGAGCAGAAAATTCCTGCTTTATTCCATGGTCTTTGCAGAACTCTTCCATGATCAAATTCTTGAACTCAGTGCCATTATCACTTCTTATGATCTTAACAGAATCTTTGACCAATTTATCCAGTTGTTTGACATGATCAATCAAGATAGATGCAGTTTCACTTTTTGTGTGCAAGAAATACACCCATGTGTATCTGGTGAACTCATCCACTATGACCATAGCATATTTCTTCTTTGCAATAGACATGACATTCATTGGACCAAATAGATCTACATGTAGTAGGTGATAAGGCTCAAGAATTGATGATTCAGTCTTGCTTTTGAATGAAGATTTTCTTTGTTTTGCCTTCTGACATGAATCACAAGGGCCATCAAGAGCAAATACTGATTTTGGCAGTACTCTCACAAGATCTTTCTTGACTAACTCATTTATATTGTTGAAATTTAAACGAGAGAGTTTCTTGTGCCAATTCCAGCTTTCTTCAATTGATGCTCTGCTCAACAGGCAGATTGCAAAACCATCAGTACTTGTTAAAAGCTTGGCTTCATAAATGTTACCATGCCTGTATCCTTTCGGAATAACTTTGCCTGTAGATTTGCTTACAACTTCACAATGTTCTTCAAAGAAATCCACATGATAACCTCTGTCACAGATTTGACTAACACTCAGCATATTGTGTTTAAGTCCTGAGACCAGAGCTACTTCTTTAATGATGACATTCCCAAAATTGATATTGCCATATCCCAGTATTTTTCCAATGTTGCCATCTCCATAAGAAACACTTGGGCCAGCTTTCTCCACAAAGTCGGATAGCATGGCTTTATTTCCAGTCATATGTCCTGAGCATCCACTGTCCAGAACTAGGATATTTTTCCTGTTGCCCTGCAATCACAAAGACCACTAATGATTAGTTTTAAGGACCCAGACTTGCTTGGATCCTTTGGCCTTATTAAGTTTGTTAACATTTGCAGTGGATTTAGCATCAGAGTTTATGTTAACATTTTTCTTATCAGCATTTACACTATCAGACTTTGTATTAGAACTTACACTAGAAGGAACAATGCTAACTTTCTTTAAAGAAGGTTTTATTTGATAATAATCATAGTACAAACTATGATTTTCCTTACAAGTATAAATGGAATGCCATAAACTACCACAATGAAAACAAGGATTTTGTGGCCTATATCTAACAGACTGACTCTTAACTCCTGACTTTGAAAGTAAGAAGTTTATGTTCTTATTCTTCCTGCAAAAAGAAGCCAGATGGTTAGAACTTCCACAGTTATGACATGTTTTTCGAGGAGCATTAGGAACAGGCTTATAATCATTGCTTTTATTCACGTCTTCCTTTCCATTCCTATTTTTCCTAGGTGACTTTACCTTGTTTACATTCTTAACATCCTTCAGCTTATGCTTAAGTTGTTTCTTCGTCATTAAGTATACATTAACTTCAGTTGTCTTTTCCTGTTTTAGTTTGTCAGAAGTTATTTCCTCTTTAACTTCTGATTTCTCAGTATTAGACTTTACAACTACAAATTTAACAAGTTTTAACTTTGGCTTTTGTTTAACAACTATAGGCTTAATTTCTACAGTTCATTTATCATTCTTATCATCTCCATAACCTAAGCCCTCTTTCCATTTTCCACTACTTAACAAATTCTGAGTTATTCTGCCAGAGTTAGTCCAAGTCCTGATAATCTCTCTTTCCTTTTCTAACTCAGTTTTTAGAGATTCATTCATTTTAAGTACTTCATCCCTAACATAGAAAGCAACATCTCTATCTTTCTGAGTTTGATGGAACATGACTAACTCTTTTTCTAAATAATCATTCCTCTTTTTACAAGCAAGATTTTCAGAAGTTAATCTTTCATATGTTAAAGTTTGATCTCTATAACTAATGAACATGGTTTTAAGATATCTTCTCAACTCATTAATATCATCAGTATGAAAGGCATAACTAGTTTGAGGTACCTTTTGTTGGATTTTTAAACGCAGTGGGGCGTGGAAAAACACTTTTACACACACAAAATCCAAATAAAAGCATATAAATCGTGAATAAAAATTCGAGGGATCGAATCTAACCTTTAAAAATAATTCGGAGACAACGATCAGAGATCCTTAGCAGTTGCTCCTCAAGTGTGAAGCACTCCACCGGTATCCACCAAGAAAACGACTTTTAGGAGGAGGTGGAGAGAATTTGGTTTTCTAAAATTTTTGGGTTTCCGGGGTTAGAATAAAATAGGGTCTATAATAGTGTATTTATAGGCAAAATTTTCAGCTGAAATTTTCCCATAAATATTATTATTATTATCCCATTTATTATTCTCATTAATAATTAAAACACCTTTTAATCATTAATCATTTTTCTAAACACTTTAGAAATAATTCTCTCTCTTGATTTAATTTCCAAAAATTAAATCCTTAATTAATAATATTAAGAACTTTTCTTAATTAATTTATAATCAATTAAATCTCATTTAATCAATTATTAAATTTTCCAATTAATTATTTATTTCACAAATAAATAATTATTAGCCATTATTAATTAATTCTTCCACCATAAAATCATTCTCTTTTTATGGTGTGACCCTGTAGGTTCAATATTAAGCCGGTAGTAGAAATAAATAATAATAAAACTATTTTATCATTATTTATATAAATTCTCTAATTTATTAAATATGATTAATTAATTAATCACATTTATTCTACATCGTGAGTTATGCTTCTCAACATATCGCGACTATCCGGATAATATGAATTCACTACTTAGAATACCAAGAACCTGTCAGTGAATAGTTACCGTACAATAAACTCCTTCTACCCTACAATATCCTGATTAAATACAAGGCATGGATCTCGTGTCAAGCCTATCTAATTCAATCACTTGCTTACCATTTACTATGCGTAGTTCTATGCAAATTAGAAACTCATTTCTAATTTCATTCACTCTGGCCAGAGATTCCTGAACTAGCATAAGTGGATCAGCCTTGAAAATTCGCTTCCTTCACTGGAAGGGGTAGATCCTTTATTGATCATACACTATCTTCGTGTATAAATTCCTATACCCAGAAGAGCCCTAATAATTGTCCTTGGAGACTAAGGACTAAACCAAAGCATAGTTCAGTGTACACAAGATGACTATGATGACCTCAAGTCTAAGGATACTTGTACAACTATCACTAAGCGAATAACTGCTGAAACGTGAGTGAACTCCATCAGTTGTTCAGCTAGGCGAGTCATGTTCAGTGAACTTATTCTATAATAAGCACCTACATACTAGCTATAGTGTCACCACACAAATGTCTATGAGAACAGACATCCTTCATAATGAAGCAAGCATAGTATGTACCGATCTTTGTGGATTATTAATTACCAGTTAGTAATCCTATGACCAGGAACTATTTAAGTTTAGAGTTATCATCTTTTTAGGTCTCACTATTATGATCTCATCATAATCCATAAAAAGCTTTACTCTAACTATGGTATATCTTATTTAAACACTTAAATAGATAAAGCCCGTAATAAAAACAAAACAAGCCTTTATTAATATCAATGAAATCAAAACAGATTACATAAAGAGTTATTCCTAAATCCTAATACCTGATTGGACTTAGGACATATTCCTTTTAATCTCCCACTTGTACTAAAGCCAATCACTCTGGTATCTAATACCCATCTTGACGATCAAAGTGACTTTCATAAAGTAGCTTTGTGAGTGGGTCTGCTATGTTGTTATGTGTGTCAACTCTAATTCAATACAATATAAGAAATGTTACCGCACTCCCACTAACCCTTTTGTAGACGCATGGTTCATCTACGTTTTTGATAAAATCAAACTCTTTGATTGTCTCATCAAAACGAATGTTCCATCTTTCGAGAAGCTTGCTTTAAACCATATATGGTTCGCAGCAGCTTACACACTAGGTTTTCATTTCCCTTGAAAAGAAAACCATATGGCTATATGCCAGATTACATAGTCGTAGTAAACAGCAATCGCAAGCAAAATCCGAACTGATTATAACAGGGCTACAGGTAAAAGGCTTCATCAAAGTCAATCCATTGCCTTTGTTTGAATTCTTTTGCCACAAGCCTGGCCTTATAGGTCTCCACCTGGCCATCTACTATAATCTATCTTTTGTATACCGTATACATAGATTCCATTCTGGATTTCATGGCACTATGCCATTTCTCTGAGACAACACTACTCATAGCCTCATTATAGGTCACAGGGTCGTCATCATCAAATGATTGACAACTCATTGTCATTCTCAATGACAAGGCCATATTACCTCTCAGGTTGGCGAGACACTCTCCCTGACCTACGAATGGGCTGTTCCACAAAAGGTTGTTCAGTCAGAACAGGTGTTTCCATTTGATCCGTAGTAGTTTGTGCTTCTTGAACTTCATCAAGTTCAATTTTGCTCCCACTGTTTCCTTCAAGGATAAACTCCTTTTCCAAGAAGGTAGCATGTCTGGATACAAACACCCGATGATCGGTGTAAAAGTAATACCCTAAAATCTCTTTAGGATATCCCACAAAACTACATTTTACGGATCGATATTCCAGCTTATCTGGGTCAACTTTCTTGACATAAGCTAGACATCCCCAAATCTTAACGTGTTTAAGACTCGGTTTCCTTACTTTCCATATCTCATACGGAGTTTGAGGAACAGATTTGGAAGACACCTTATTCAGTAAATATGCTGAGGTTTCCAATGCATAACCCCATAGGAATACTGGAAGATTTGCATAGCTCATCATGGACCGAACTATGTCTAACAAAGTTCGATTTCTCCTTACAGATACCAATCTGGAGGAGTCCAGTGGGAGACTATACCATTTACTTAGAGATAATCTAGAAACACTCCATTAAAGTATTTACCACCTCGATCTGATCGAAGAGTTATGATACTATGTTTGGTTGTTTCTCCACTTCATACTTATTACTCTTTGAACTTTTCAAAGGCCTCAGACTTGTGTTTCATCAAACACATATCCGAATCTAGATCTATCATCTATGAAAGTAATGAAGTATGAAAATCCACCTATGGCTTGCTTAGACATTAGTGCACATACATCTGTGTGTACCATTCCTAGCAAATTTGCAGCCCTCTCTCCATGTCTACTAAATGGAGACTGCAATGCCACTATAAAGTGAGATTTTCATCATCCCTTTTCTTTTACTAGTTTGTTCAATCTGAAGTAAATCATGCTCTATGTCATATACATACAGACCATTATTTAAAGTACCACGTCCATAAAGAATATTATCTCTAAGAATAGAACATTCATTATTCTCAATAATAAATGAAAAATCCACCCAAGTCTAACATGGGAATAATATTCCTCACAATCGAGGGAACAAAATAACAATTATTTCAAACAATAGTCTTGCCCGTAGGCCTATGTAAATGAAACGATTCTACATCTACAGCAGCAACTCTTTCTATTTCCCATCAGTAGAATCACCTTCTCTTCCTCAAGAGTCCTACTTCTCCTTGGTCCCTGCAACAATTGCAGATATGAGAACCACAGGCGGTATCTAATACCCAAGTAGAAATGACATATTCACTTCTATCATGAACATACCTGAATCAGAAGCGGTAGTCTCACTACCCTTCTTCTTCAATTCTGCAAGGTAAACCTTGCAGTTCCTCTTTTAGTGCCCCACCTTGTTACAGTGAAAGCAAACAACTTTGCTCTTGGGGTCTTCAGCTTTTGGTGGAACCGGCGTTTTCTCACCTACTTTCTTCTTCTTGGAAGAGTTCCTCTTCCTTTTCTTAGGATTGGAACCTTCACCAATTAGAAGAACAGAACTCTTCTTAGGGGGAAAATTCGATTCCGCAGTCTTCAACATGTTGTGGAGTTCAGGCAGGCTGACATCCAACTTATTCATGTGAAAGTTCACAACAAACTGCGAGAACGAACTCGGAAGCGATTGCAAGACCAAGTCTTGGCTCAGCTCCCCATCCATGGCAAAACCAAGTTGTCCAAGACGTTCAATCAAATTGATCATCTTAAGTACATGGTCATTCACAGATGATCCCTCAGACATCCTACAACCGAACAGCTCCTTCGATATCTCATATCGAGCTGTCCTCCCCGCCACATCATACAACTCTTGTAGATGCATGAGGATAGTGTGAGCATCCATATGCTCATGTTGCTTCTGTAGCTCAATGTTCATGGAAGCTAGCATGATGCATTGAGCAACATTTGTATCATCTATCCACCTACGATACACAACGTGTTCATCATTATGTGCATCACTAGCAGGTTCAGTAGGCTTAGGTGAGTCAATCACGTATTCCAGCTTCTCAATCCTGAGAACAATTCTCAAGTTTCGAAGCCAGTCAGCATAATTAGGACCAGTCAATTTGTGAGCATCTAGTATGCTCCTGAGTGATAGTGCAGAAGACATAACGTACAAAGTAAATCTGTAAATGATAAACACATAACAACACTTAGCAAATATTCGATTTCATTTCAAAACACTATATGAATCGTGTCTTTATTCATAAGTGGCTCCCACTAGTTTTCCTAATTTATTCAACCCCCTACATGAAAAATTAAGCATTCATAATGCTAGTGGGAATAGGGATCCTACATTCCATTACACAACCCCGGCTGTGGCACGAAACGCCATGTAATGTTCAATAGGCAGACAACTCTTGTCAATTACATCTCATGTTATTCCCTAATCAATCTTTAGCCTCTTGAATAATTGAGTCACGGCTGTGGCACGACAAACTCAATATTCTAAGTCAAGTCTAACCCAACATTCCGTACTATTGAATCAGTCCCCAAAGGCCCACGGCTGTGGCATGTAACGACCTTTAGATTCTTATTCAATGTACACATCTCTATGTAATAGACAAGTATTTCTTATTTCGAAATCAAAGCCCTCGGCTGTGGCACGAAACGACAATGATTCAAAAATAAGAACTACTTTTCTATCATGTTGGAAGGCTATGACCGACACAAGCCCGTTGTATCATTGGCCAATTACTACTTGATATTATTTAATTTTAGAGGGATTATATTAAGTTACAATCATAATCATATTATAAAGAGATTCTTCCTTTTAAATTAAATATTTCAAATCAATAATCAATAATCAGACGATT
The DNA here is from genome assembly GCF_009905375.1 of Apium graveolens. NCBI lineage: Eukaryota > Viridiplantae > Streptophyta > Magnoliopsida > Apiales > Apiaceae > Apium > Apium graveolens. The sequence continues at coordinate 231,281,999 of NC_133656.1, read as the reverse complement.
CCCAGATCGGGTGGAGCATTGTCAAGAGGCGTCACTTAATAACCCTTTCTTACAGATAGAAATCTGTTGTTGACAGAATCATCCTTTCTCTCATATCGAAAATTCATATTCAATTACGTGTTTCACAAACACAAGAATCTCATGATTGTATTCATAATATTATTCTTAAGGTTATGAAACAATTTCACTATACTAGGTTGTCTAACAAACGCCTTATGTTCATTTAAGTTCACCTAAATCTATCATCGCATGATAAACTAAGCATATATCACATATATCAACATGAATAAACATCAAGGTAGGCATGTCATATCATCTAGCATATGAGTCTAAGCATCATACATCTCTATGTATCACATGAAGCATTTAAAAGCAATTAAAACAGTCAAAAACAGCTTTAAAACACTTCATGGAAATATAAACAGTTCAAAACTTTTATATAAACTAAAATTGATCACTCCATTAGATCCGTCTCGGAAAAACGAATCCAACGGTATATTACACGCCCAAAACGGAGTTACGAAACTCCCAGAAAATCAATTTTAAAATCAACAGAAGGGCTGTAACGCATTACAGGAACGCGTTACAGGCCCTGTAACGCATTCTGGTGATGCGTTACACCCCTTTTCAGCCATTAAAGGGTGTAACACATTCCGTGAATGCGCCACAGGTGTGTAACGCATTCCCGGAATGCGTTACACCCCTATTATTTTTTTTTTAATTTTCAGCAGCCGACTTCTTTTCTCCTCGAAAACCGTGCAGCCGCCTGATAGAACCTGTTCCCTGCTTCTTTCTTCCGTGCCATCACACAGAAGACATCAGCAGTACAAATACATAATATATACATACAAACAATTCATATATATATAATTATTTAATTACAAATTTAATTGTAAGAACTTCAAAAATTCATAATAAAAAATCTATACATCCTAAAATTATGAAAAAAATATCCAGACGATCTACAACACTTGTAGAACCCAGATCAACATTCAAAATTATTTTGAGAAACGATTTCTCATCAGACAAAATTAATCCATAATATAACTTGTAAAAATCATAATAAATTCATACAAGCACATAAAATTCTGAAATTTTTACCACAGATGTATATGCATACAACCTATGCTCTGATACCATTGTTGGATTTTTAAACGCAGCGGGGCGTGGAAAAACACTTTTACACACACAAAATCCAAATAAAAGCATATAAATCGTGAATAAAAATTCGAGGGATCGAATCTAACCTTTAAAAATAATTCGGAGACAACGATCAGAGATCCTTAGCAGTTGCTCCTCAAGTGTGAAGCACTCCACCGGTATCCACCAAGAAAACGACTTTTAGGAGGAGGTGGAGAGAATTTGGTTTTCTAAAACTTTTGGGTTTCTGGGGTTAGAATAAAATAGGGTCTATAATAGTGTATTTATAGACAAAATTTTCAGCTGAATTTTTCCCATAAATATTATTATTATTATCCCATTTATTATTCTCATTAATAATTAAAACACCTTTTAATCATTAATCATTTTTCTAAACACTTTAGAAATAATTCTCTCTCTTGATTTAATTTCCAAAAATTAAATCCTTAATTAATAATATTAAGAACTTTTCTTAATTAATTTATAATCAATTAAATCTCATTTAATCAATTATTAATTTTTCCAATTAATTATTTATTTCACAAATAAATAATTATTAGCCATTATTAATTAATTCCTCCACCATAAAATCATTCTCTTTTTATGGTGTGACTCTATAGGTTCAATATTAAGCCGGTAGTAGAAATAAATAATAATAAAACTATTTTATCATTATTTATATAAATTCTCTAATTTATTAAATATGATTAATTAATTAATCACATTTATTCTACATCGTGAGTGATGCTTCTCAACATATCGCGACTATCCGGATAATATGAATTCACTGCTTAGAATACCAAGAACCTGTCAGTGAATAGTTACCGTACAATAAACTCCTTCTACCCTACAATATCCTGATTAAATACAAGGCATGGATCTCGTGTTAAGCCTATCTAATTCAATCACTTGCTTACCATTTACTATGCGTAGTTCTATGCAAATTAGAAAATCCTTTCTAATTTCATTCACTCTGGCCAGAGATTCCTGAACTAGCATAAGTGGATCAGCCTTGAACATTCGCTTCCTTCGCTGGAAGGGGTAGATCCTTTATTGATCATACACTATCTTCGTGTACAAATTTCTATACCCAGAAGAGCCCTAATAATTGTCCCTGGAGACTAAGGACTAAACCAAAGCATAGTTCAGTGTACACAAGATGACTATGATGACCTCAAGTCTAAGGATACTTGTACAACTATCACTAAGCGAACAACTGCTGACACGTGAGTGAACTCCATCAGTTGTTCAGCTAGGCGAGTTATGTTCAGTGAACTTATTCTATAATAAGCACCTACATACTAGCTATAGTGTCACCACACAAATGTCTATGAGAACAGACATCCTTCATAATGAAGCAAGCATAGTATGTACCGATCTTTGCGGATTATTAATTACCAGTTAGTAATCCTATGACCAGGAACTATTTAAGTTTAGAGTTATCATCTTTTTAGGTCTCACTATTATGATCTCATCATAATCCATAAAAAGCTTTGCTCTAACTATGGTATATCTTATTTAAACACTTAAATAGATAAAGCCCGTAATAAAAACAAAACAAGTCTTTATTAATATCAATGAAATCAAAACAGATTACATAAAGAGTTATTCCTAAATCCTAATACCTGATTGGACTTAGGACATATTCCTTTCACCTTTAACTCAGCAGCTTCAGAACTGCTATCAGCATTTGCTATCAAGGCATAGTTCACCTCACTTTCAGAATCTGAAGTGTCTGTCCAGCTTTTCTTCTTTGTGACAAGAGCCTTGCCTTTGTCACTCTTCACTTTCTTGCAATCAGGAGATATGTGGCCTTTCTCACCACAGTTGTAGCATTTGACATTTGTGTAATCTCCTCTGTCAGACTTCCCTCCTTTGCCTTCAGATTTTCTGAAACTATTCTTATCAGAACTTGCACCTTTCCTGGAAAACTTCTTTCCCTTCCTGAACTTTCTGTATGCAATCCTTGTGATTCCTTTCACCATAAGAACACACAGCTTCATCATCTCTTCATCAGCATCCATCTCAGGCAAGCTTTCAGTTTCTGAGTCATCATCACTATCAGAACTTGATGACTCAGTATCAGACTTTGTGATGAGCGCTTTTCCCTTGCGTTTCCTTGAGGTAGCTACCTTGGGGGATTCTTCCTCAGCCTTAAGAGCAATTGTCCTTGACTTTCCTCCTTTCCTCTTGCTTCTTTGTTCCATCTCAAGTTCATGAGTCTTAAGCATCCCATAAATTTCATCAAGAGTTGTTTTTACAAGATTATAGTTGTCTCTTATAATTGTGGCCTTTAAATCCCAACTTTCAAGAAGATCTAACATGAATTTAAGATTTGAATCTTCAAGATCATACTCCTTATCAACTAGTGATAAATCATTCAAGAGTTTGACAAATCTGTCATATAAATCAGTCAATGACTCATTAGGCTTTGAGTCAAAGTGTTCATACTCTTGAGTGAGTATAGTCTTCCTGTTCTTCTTAATCGAATCAGTTCCCTGACATCTTATCTCCAAGGCATCCCATATCTCCTTTGCAGTTTTGCAGTTAATTACCCTGTTTGACATTACATCCTCAATGGCACTATGCAGCAAGTGTCGTACCTTAGCATCCTTAGCAATTGATGCGATATCTTCAGCAGTGTAATCACTCTTCTCCTTTGGTACATATTTTGCTGCTTCACCTGCAACTACAACAGCGAGTTTTGTTGGCTTGTGAGGTCCTTCATTGATTCTATCAAGATATTTTGGATCTGTAGCTTCCAGAAACATAGTCATCCTCACCTTCCATATGGGATATTCATATGGTTTCAGTATGGGAACTCTAATCGCCTCATATCGACTATGGATTTGAGTCTTTGGAGGTTCTTCAGTTTTGGTGGGCTTGGTTGGAGTTTCTGTTTCAGATATGATTGTTTTTAGATCTTAAACTATTTGTATGTTAACAGATAGGTTCTGATACCACTTGTTAGGTCACACACACTGTAGAATGGGGTTGAATACAGTGTATAGCACAATAAAATCGAATTTAAAGAACACAAGTAACAGAAAACAAACTTTATTAAACTCTGTTACAATGTAAAACTGTCCTCTCTCAGTGATGAACAAATATCACGAGAGCTGCTAGGGTTGTAATGAATAATATTCTCGATAATGATAACATTTATAGTGTAAACCCTATGTCTGTGTTTATATATTATACAGTTACAAGATAATCACTAATTGATATGGAATATAATTTTGCTTCCTAAAATATATCAACCAATTATCTTTTCTTCCAAGTATTATATTCTTCATAGAATTCCTTCTTCATGCATATCTCTTCTTGCGTTTGTCTTGAACTTCTTTCCTTTCAATCAACCGCCTTCCTTATCTGAAAGTTTCCTTAAGTCCTGATATTATCTCCTGATAAATATCTCCTGAACCTTAAGTACTGGTAACTTAAGTTCTGACTTCTTTATAAGTGCTGATTTCCAGTTAAGTACTGATTTATCCTGTTTAAGTAAGATCTGAAAACTAAACACAAATCATATTAGACATGACATTATCAAGTATATATAACACTATCTTTATTTATCGAGGAGCCTTAATCGCATGTCTTAGATTCCCCTTTCACGAATTCATTCCACGTCTGCTCGCAGATGTGCAAATAAACCCATGCCAGCTCCCCCTAACGCATGGAAAAATATTATTTATTTTATGGTTTTATGTCTTAGGAATAAATTTCCTCTTTCAGTCGCCGTTAAGTCGCCGTTTTTAGAAAGATTTTCCAATTCTATAACAGTGCTTTAACTCAACCGGGCTGGATTTTAATACGTCAAAGGCCCAAAATCCCCCATATTTTTTATGGTAACTCCATTGTCGAGAATAACCCAAAATGGAGAGACGAATTTGTTAGGTTGACCTGGACCGGAGGCAATTGGGCCACTTTTTTTCGTAGGCCCTTTTTCAAAGTAGTCGATGGTAGTCCTTCTAGCATTAGGTTAACTAATAAGGAGGAGGTCGCTTATCAAGCCCTCATTGCGGATAATGGCCAAACAGACTCCTGGACCCTTTTAGAGGAGTTTTCTCTGAAGAAAGTTGGTCTCTCCCAGGCCAGTGATAAGGGTAACTTTATCTATTTTTTTTATTTCTTTCTCTTTATAGAAGCTTAATTATTTCCAGACTTTAATGTTTTTCTCTCTTCCTTTTTTATTTCAGCTTGCGAGGCCATTAACAACATTAATAGGCCTAATGAAGGGGAATCAGGCCGCCAAATAGGGGCCAAGCTGAATAGGGACCCAAGAAGTAAGCCCGATGCCCCTATCTTCCTAAGGCCTCATATCCCCGAGGTCGCGCTGGGGGATGATGTGGATCCTCCACTCAAGGCGCACTCTTTCAGGCCCAACCGGGGCTTCAGGAGAAGTGACACGGTGTTAAGATCCACCAAACATGCCAAGGATTGGTCCTACCACTCCATAACTCCCCACAACTTTACTAACATTGTCACGTGGAGTGACACTGACTATTGAGCTTCTGGGTTCTCAAGCTCAAGCTTCGGTAATGTTTCTCCCTTTTCCTTTAACTATTATCTCCTTTTTATTTTGAGCCTGTGCTAAATCTTGTTTCCCTTGTGCAGAGTAACACCTACTTCCAGGCGGCCCTTCACCAAGCTAGGTCTTGGAAGGGGAACTCGGATGAGTTTGAAAGGGAGATGAAGAAATAGAAAGAGAGAGCTGGGGTCCTTGAGAAGAAACTGAAGAACAAGGATGAAGAGTTGTCTATAGCCCATGTTGAGCTGGTCAAACTCCGGAGTGATAAGGAGACACTCATTTATGATTACATAGACTCCCAGAAGTTCAGAGATTTGATGAACATCAAGATGAGGGTCTCTTTCCCATCCAGTTTACGCAGGGTTGGGATGCTGCTGTGAAGGCCGTGGCCGAGAAGCACCCAGGCTTGATAGAAGCCCAGGACTTTATCAGTCCTTAGCAGCCGGAGACTGAGGACAGCTTAGATGCTCTTTTCACTCCCCTATGCAAGAAGATCTCATTCTCGATCCTAGCACTACTTCTCCTCATTCCTCTCCAGCAAAGGGTATAGAGACTTCTGCTAATCCCGAGGAGGGGCAAACTGAAGCTGAGAAGGATCAGGACGACCCTGCTAGGGATGAGTAGATTTTTATCCATTTCTTTGGACTTATGTATTAATTTGTTGTGTTTTGAACTTATCACCCTTCGGGGTTTATTTATATCATTTTCATTGCCTTATTTAGTTGTTTCCTTTTAATTTTCTAAGTATTTTGGAGTTCGCACTTTCAAAGAAATAGGTTAACACACCCGAACTACTCAGTTCTTAAAAATCATGCATCGAATAGAGGGAATAAGACTTGGTCTTCCAAAGTCTAAAATATCTTTAACTCAAGAATATACTCTGGTTTTTCAAAGTCTAGAATAACCTTTATTCTGAAACATAACTTGGCTTTCAAAACCTTACATAAGATGGGTTCAACCCTTAATAGTCACTAACTAGAATGCAAATCTTACTAAAACTGAGATAAAAAATTCTATGCAGGAAAATCTTCAAGGTGCTTTTGAACCTGGTTACTACTATAGTAAATACTAGCTATAGGTACCAAACTTTCAGGTTTTGAGCATGCCAAGTCCGAGGTACTTCTTCCCCATCCACGGTCTCCAATTTGTAAGATCATCTTCCTTGAACGCTCTTAACCTTGTATGGCCCTTCCCAATTTGGGGCGAGTTTTCCCTTCTGCCCTACTCTAAAAGCTTCCACCTTCCTTAGGACCAAATCTCCCTGCTTGAAAAACCATTCCTTCACCCTTAGGTTGTAGTAGAAAAAGGCATTTTTCAGATATTCCACGATTTTCGCATGCGCTATATGCTTGGATCCTTGGAGATGAATGAGTTATCTCCACTGGAACAACCGCTTCTACCCCATATGCTAGCATAAATGATGTTGCTCCCGTAGTGACCCTACACGTAGTTCTGTAAGCCCAAAGTATCGGCAGAACTTTATCCACCCAATTATTTCTGGATTTTTCAATCCTCTTCTTTAAACCATCTAGAATGATACGATTTGCAACTTCTGCTTGCCTATTGGCTTGAGGGTGAGCAACAGAAGTGAATCTCAAGTCAATTTCGTTCTCTTCACAATACTTTTTGAACTCTTCATTATTGAACTGCATTCCGTTGTCGGTTAACAAGATTCGTGGAATTCCATATTTGCACATAATATTCTCCCACAGGAACTGAGAGACTTGCTTAGTCGTAATATTTGCCAAGGGCTTGGCTTCAATCCATTTGGTAAAGTAATTAATCGCAACAATCAAGAATTTCCTTTGAGCAGTAGCCATTGGGAAAGGCCCGAGAATATCCATTCCCCACATAGCAAACAGGATTGGGGAGTTTATGAAAGTCAACATTTCGGAAGGTTGTCTTACTACAGGGGCATTTTTCTGACAACGATCACATTTTTTAACGTATTCTTTGGCATCAGTCATCATTTCTGGCCAATAGAAGCCTAAGCGAATAATCTAATGGGCTAGGGCCCTGCCCCCCAAGTGTTGTCCACATATACCCTAATGCACTTCTTCTAAAGCAAGTCGAGCCTCATCCGGCCTAAGGCATCTTAAGTAGGGAACTACAAAAGACCTTTTGTAAAGAATCCCATTAATCAAAGAATATCTTAAGGCTCGCATAGATAGCTTTCTTGCTTCCACAACATCACTAGGAAGCCACCCGGTTTGCAGATGAGCCTTAATAGGATCAATCCATGATGTCCCCAGCCCTATAGGGGCAACAAGCTTAAAATCAATGCTTCTTATTTTCAAAATGCGGAAGTATACGCTCCCGAGCTTTCTTTAATTTCTGACGAGGCAAATTTGGACAAGGCATCGGCCTTAGTATTTTCCTCCCTTGGAATGTGCTCAACATGGCACACGTCAAACTGAGTCATAACGACCCTTACTAGGCGCACATATTTATCCATGATTTCATCTCTTGCCTCAAACTCCCCCTTGACATGAGATATGACAAGTTTTGAATCTCCAAAGACTCTCAAGTTCTTGACCCTCAATGTCCCTTCTAGGCCGAGGTCAGCTATCAGAGCTTCATACTCAGCTTCATTATTTGTGGTTGGGAAGTCTAACTTCATGGCATATTCAATCAGGAACCCATCTGGGCTTTGTAAAACAAGCACTGCTCCACTCGAATTTGTTTTTGATGTTCCATCAAAAAAGAGAACCCGGTATTCCTTCTCTTTAACGCCCTCTTCTTTGTCTCCTTTATTACCTTCCATGTCTTGAGATATAGAATCTTCCTGCCCCCGACTTCTTGGTTGGGTATAGTACACTCCACCGTGAAGTCAGCCAACGCCTGGGCTTTTATTGCCGTTTACGGATTGTACTTGATGTCAAATTCTCCCAATTCTATTGCACATTTAATCAGTCTCCCACTAGCTTTGGGGCTGTGAATGATGTTTCTCAAGGGCTGATTTATTAGCACTTCAATTTTATGAGCTTGGAAGTAAAGACACAACTTCCTTGAAGCCATCACTAGGACTAAAGCAAACTTTTCAATAGTCAAATAATTCAATTCGGCTCCGTGCTGAATCTTACTGACATGATATATGGATTTCTGGACTTTAAGTTCTTCCTTAACCAATACAGCGCTCAAGGCATTTTCTGAAACAGCAAAATATAAGTACAAAGTTTCATTCAGAGCTGGTTTGGCCAACAACGGGGCTTGAACCATATACTTCTTCAATCCTTCAAATGCCTTCTGACTTTCCTCAGTCCACATGAAATCTTTTACCTTCTTCAGGGATTTAAAGAATGGTAAACACTTATCTCCAGACTTGGAGATGAATCGTCCTAAGGCAGCGACCCTTCCAGTAAATTTTTGAACATCCTTGATAGATCGTGGAGGCTCCATATCCAAAATGGCCTTTATCTTATCAGGATTTGCTTCAATTCCCCTCATGGAGACCATCAATCCCAAAAACTTTCTAGATTCCACTCCGAAAGCACATTTTGCTGGGTTTAGCATCAAATTGTGGTATCTCAAGACCTCAAAAGCTTCCCTCAAATGGGTTATGTAGTCAGTCTTCACAAGACTCTTGACTTCCATTTCATCTACATACACTTCCATCGTTTTCCTAATAAGATCTTTAAAAATTTTATTCACTAACCTTTGATAGGTAGCTCCTGCATTCTTGAGACCAAACGCCATAACAAGATAACAAAAAACACCGAAGTCAGTGATGAATGATACCTTTGGCATGTCATCTTTATGCATCTTGATCTGATTGTATCCACTGAATCCATCCATAAAACTCAACATCTCGTGACCAGCAGTCGCATCTATCAATGTATCGATCCTTTGCAACGGAAAATAATCTTTTGGGCATGCGTCATTTAGATCATGAAATCCATGCATATTTTCCATTAGCCTTCTTCACCATTACAGGGTTTGCTAACCACTCCGGAAATTGTATCTCTTCAATGAAACCGGCCTCTAAGAGCTTTTCTACCTCTTGCTTGATTGCCTCCTGTCTCTCTGGGGCAAAACTCCTTTTCTTTTGCTTCATGGTCTTTCAGTTTGGATCTACGTTCAATTTGTGAGTGATCAGTTCCGGGTCTATGCCAGGCATATCAACTGCTGACCTTGCAAATGTATCACTGTTTTATTATAAAAACCTCACCAACTTCCCTCTAAGGGGCTCCTCTAGTGACGCTCCAATAAAAGTTACTTTCTCAGGATCCTCGAGAGCCAAAGGGATCGGAACCAAGTCTTCTGCTGGCTTCCCTCTTTTCTCATCATTCTCGCGGATATCCAGATCCTCTATAGGCAAAACTTGCCCCCCAACTCCATCAGCCCTACAAGAGGCTACATAACAACTCCTTGCCATCTTCTGATCTCCTCTCTCTTCTCCAATCCCGTTTCGGGTGGGAAATTTCATCACTGAATGATAAGAAGAGGGGACTGCCTTGAAAGCATGTATCCCCGTTCTTCCCATGATTGCATTGTAAGTTGATCCAGCCTTTACAACTATAAAATCCAACATCTGTGTTGCTTGTCTTGGTTCCTGACCTATAGTCAGAGGCAACTTAATTATTCTCTCCACGGGGCACTCGACTCCAGCGAAACTATATATTGGCATATCAGTTGGGGTTAATTGAGAATCATTGTAACCCATCCTTACAAAGGTATCATGGAGTAAGATGTCCACCGAAGCTCCATTGTCTACAAGGATTCTCTTCGCCGGGCTGTTCCCTATTATCAGTGTTATGACCAGAGGATCGTCGTGAGGAAATTTGACACCCTATAAATCAGAATCATCGAACGTCATTGTTACTCTTGTCCTAGCCCTCTTCGGGGCTTCTCCGACAATATGCATAACTTCTCTAGTATATGCTTTCCTTGAGTTTTTAGATGAACCAGCAACAGTTGGTCCTCCAAAGATTGTATTTATCACTGGCCCTCAGGGTCGTGGTCCTCCGAAGATTGTGTTTATCACCGGTCCCCTAGGTTGGGGATTTCACCCCTGATCATCCTGATCCCTTTTACGATCATCGAAATTCTTTCTTCCATTATTGTTCTTATCTCCTCCATCTCCAGTATACTTGCTCAGCCTTCATTTTCAAATTAGGAATTCTATTTCATCTTTCAGTTGCCTACACTCATCGGTGTCATGACCAGCATCCTAGTGAAATCTATAATATTTGCTCTTATCTAGCTTAGTAGGATTAGCCTTCTGGGGCTTAGGCCAACGAACATCTCTATCTTTCTCGATTTCCATCAAGATCTGACTTCTAGGAGCGTTCAACTTAGCATATTCAGTGAACTTTTGTCCCGGTCCTCCCTTCTTCGGGGTTGAATCAATGTTTTGCTCGTTTATAGGATACTTGTCCTTAACATTATATTCTAGATCAGTCTTTCGCTTTTTGCCACCAGCATGCTCGTTATTCAATACTGTCTTCCTCATGCTTTCCTTCACTTTGATGTACTTCCCGACCCTGTCTTGGAGCTGTAACATTCTTTCAGGGGGGTGCTTGGCTAACGACATCTTGAAGAACTCGTCCCTAGTTCCCTGCTGCAGTGCTATCATAGCTACCTTGTCATCAAGGTCTGGGACCTTCAATGCTTCCTTGGTGAAACGGTTCAAATAGTCTCTCAAGGACTCTTTTGCCCCCTGCACAATGCTCATGAGGGATGCTGAACTTTTCTCATGCACTCTCCAACTGATGAATTGCTTAATAAAAGCTTGACTTAGATCTCTGAATGACCCAATTAATATGGAGGCAAACGGCTATACCATCTTTGAGCCATTCCCGACAGGGTTTGAGGAAAGGCCCAACACTTAATAGCGTTGTTCAAGGGCTGCAACAACAGTGCATTAGAGAATGTCCTGACATGATTAGTGGGATCTTCAGTGCCATCATAAGCTTTGATGGTGGGCATCTTAAATTTCCATGAGATGTGGGCATTCATTATCTCTTCAGTGAATGGTGGAGTTGGATCATCAGGATCTCCTAGGGGCAGAAGATCACTTGGATCAACCCTTGGGACAACAGTCCTTCTTTGAAGCGGACCATCCAGGTCTATAATTGGAGGAGGATTTCTCCTCCTCGGAGGTAGTTGGGGTCTCGGGGTCAGGTGGGCCTCCAGGTCACGCTTCAGTCTTTGGATCTCAGCTTCATGAGCCCTGATCCTCTCCTGCACTTCTTGGGGATTCGTCCCTCGGGTGCTTCTGGGGCGTTGGTTAACATCGGGCATTGGTTCTTTACCAGCACGCCTCCTCCTTGGAGCCACATCATCATCCGAAGATTCAGAGTCTCTCTCAGTATAAAGGCCCAGAGAATTCTTGATCCTCCGGAATATGAGCCAAACCGCGTATATAGGGGGCGTTTGCCCTTGCGCTTTACTCCGATTTGCATGTCCACTTCCTCCAACCTCGGGGTATAGAGGCATCCCATAAGGGGGGGGTTAGTGGTCACAATAGTTGAATACTCATATCCAACGGGTCGAGGATTCACAGGTGCATGTAGCTGTTGAACTTGGGAATTCGTCCCTTAAGGAGCCGGGGGATTCGTCCCTTGTGGCTGAGGCTCAGTTGCCCCTATCAGGGTTCCTCCTTGGGTGGTGGCATAGGTCGAATGCGGGGGTATATCCACCGTTGACGAAATCATTTGGGTCGTCCCAGCTGGTGTTCCTTCGGGGGCGTTGCTCCCGTTCCGTGTTCTCACCATGGTTATTGTTATACTTTACCACAGACGGCGCCAAATGTTATGGATAAAAACTTAGGGTATACTTAACGCTAGGGTTCGTGAGCTTCGAGACTCGATTTGACTGCTCTTGTGTTTCGTGACTCTACCTGCCTTAAGAAGATGCCTACGTACCTTGCTGTATGCCAAGGATCGAGTCAAAAAACGTAGTTCTGATTTGTGGGGTGAGACCCCTTATATAGATGTTGGGAGTCCTTGAATTGGATTAGGGTTATGAGACTTGGGGGACAAGTCTCAGAATTTGGATAGACTTTGGAGTCCTATAATAAAGGAATCAGATTCCTTGTTGGTTTAGGTGCCCTCTAGGCTATCTTCCATAGAGTTATATTACTGTTTGGACTCGTTTAATGAACTGTTAATCCTCCCTATTTATTAATTACGAAATTAATAAATATTCAGGGCTATTGGGCTTTCTTTGTTCCGGGCTTTCTTTGTTCCATCAGGCCTGATCAATGTGTTAACCTTCTTAGGCGTGATCAACGTGTTAACCTTCTTGTGCCTGATCAATATGTTAACCTTCTTGGTCTGAATGTCATACACATTATTTTTTTTAATGAATCTTGCGGTCCTAAATATAATTAATGCAACATTAATGATATAATTATGGTTTATTTCATTCCATATCAACACACCACCTTTAGCATGCGTCAATAGAAATTATCACTGGACAAGGAAACTGTGCCCATAATTTCTAAAGTAATTAGGCTATTAACCTTAATTACCGTTAGGTACATATCATCTTGATTACGTTGAAACATGGATGGGACTAGCGCATAAAACTGTTTGCGGCCAAATATTTAGGGAATTTTTGTCATTTCAACTCATTTACCCTTCTCCTTTCTTGTATACAGGCCCCTTTTCTCGAGTGCTCGAAAAGTGCTCGAGGTAGGAAACTGTCAAAAGTGTGACCGTACATTTTCAGAAGGAAAAAATATCACCCGCCAATTTTGTTAGGATGATATTTTTCACCAATCATGTTTCGTGAATATAGGAATTGTATTTTTATATATTAAATTTTTGTTCATTATTAGTTTTGAATTAGAAAATTTAAACTTAACTCTTACCGTAACTTTATTAAGAATATTGTTTGGTAACCCGAATACGTTAATAAAATCTTTTTTCTGATATCTTGATGTAACATCAATCACATTTAAAGTGGGTGCACATAAACGTATACGGTGTACGATTTTAATATCAATAAATTTATAAGATATGCACTTTATACATTAATATTTAAAAATAATAGATAGTTTTTGTAACACTTTTAGAAACCGTTTCGGGATTTTAACATTTCTCGTTTGTTAAAAATCAATGACAACTATTTATGTAGTAAAATCTGCATTATATGAAAGATGGATTGTCGATATAATGACTGGCATCCTTATAGTAACGTAATGAGAGATTTTCAATAAAAGCAAAATAATTTGGTAACCCAAATGTCCGAGTCCAGTCTATTTAACAGAAAATCATGATACGGGCCCACCCCGCCCTATGCAACATGTTTGGTATGGCCTATTAAGGCTATACGCAAGTTTTTTCGCCCATTGAATTGATCTACCTTAAATTTGGCAATGTTGCACCAAATTCATTTGGGATCATCTTTTTTTCTTTGAACAAGATTCGAGATCTTTACTATAATCTTCGATTCATTACTACTCATTCAAATTATGCTAATTTAATAATATTATTTCTTTCCATTGAAATGAATTGGAACTTGGATAGTATGCAGTAGTATTGAATTAGCAAAGCGATAACCAAAATCTATTATGAAAATATAATCAGTGTGTTATTTATCGGAACGTATCACTTTATTTGGAGCAGTGATCTTTGGTATCTCCGTAACGCTAATTTTCTCATATCCTTATTCATCTCTCTCGCGTCTCTATAAATACTCAGTCTCTCTCTCTATGCTACTAATATAATCTCTCTGCAAGATCAACGACACAATGACAACGGGGTTTGGTCCGGTCTCCAAAACCTCCAACGTACTTTCTTCTCTTTTTTGGTTCACCCTTAAACACAACACACACTTAATTTTTTATTTACTTTTTTATTTACACTCCGTGCCATGTTATTTAGGGTCCGTTTGGATAATGGAATTACAACTTGTTTGAGGTTCTAATATTGAAATCTCGTTCTTATTATCGTTAAACTGGTTGAAATCCCATTAACCGAACTGACACCATAATATGTAATGTTTTTTTTATTGTAACAGATTGCGACACTGGGCTTTCTGATCCTGGGATTGCTTACTCTACAAGTGGTGCAATGTGACATAGAGTTCCCAGCAATAAGTTGTCGGAAACATATCGCGTTCTTGACGGAATTTGGAGGAAAAGGTGATGGGAAAACATCAAACACCGCGGTGTTCAAGAATGCGACTGCTCAACTGAGTAAATTTGGATCAGATGGCGGAGCAATGCTCGTCGTGCCACCAGGAAAATGGCTCACTGGTAGTTTTAATCTGACTAGTAATTTTACTCTTTTTCTCCAGAAAGGAGCGGTTATTCTTGGATCTCAGGTATAAATTTGTTCGAAACGTATCATTTTTTGTACGTTATTTACTTTACAACAGTCTTGCAATTACAATATTTTAGACGAATGCAAATTCTGCACGTTTATAGAATGTCTATAAATTGCTAAATTTCTTATCGGAAAGTAGGAGTAACATGATTACGATACATTTTTCCAGGATATATCAGAATATCCTCTGATTGAACCATTAAAATCGTATGGAAGAGGAAGAGATGGTCCAGGGGGGAGGTATGCTAGTCTTGTCTTTGGAACAAACCTCACTGATGTTGTCATAACAGGTAATATATCTGATTTCATTTTCGTCTGTGCAATTTGTGTATACTTTTAACAAAATGATTGATTTTTATGAGGACTGATTCGATCACAAAATTTGATTAGGGGAAAATGGCACGATTGATGGCCAGGGTGCCTACTGGTGGGATAAATTCCATGCCAAAGAACTTGAATTCACCAGGCCTTATTTGATTGAAATAATGTACTCAAATCGAGTCCAGATTTCTAATCTCACGCTGCTCAATTCTCCCTCGTGGGTTGTCCATCCAGTTTATAGCAGGTTCGGACATTTTTTTCTGTCACAAAATGTACGATTATTAGTTTTCTTCGGTTGAAGAGAGTCGTTAATTTTTACTTGGTGCATAGTTCTTTCTTCATTTGATTGCCATTCAGCAGAACACATCATCCTTCATTTGATTTTTTGATCTTAATTTGATCAAACTTTGTGATTTTGCTGCAGTGATGTAATAATCCAAGGTTTAACCATTATTGCACCTGTTGACTCTCCTAATACAGATGGGATTGATCCAGGTCTACAATGCTATATACTGCTAATTCTATCCATTCAATATTGTAATTCTCTGTTTAAATGTATTTTTTGATGTTCTTACTTTTTGTTTGCTTCTTGTACTTCAGATTCTTGTACAAACATAAAGATTGAAGATTGTTTCATAGTCTCGGGCGATGACTGCATTGCAGTGAAAAGTGGTTGGGATGAATATGGAATCGCCTTTGGAATGCCAACAAATCATCTCATCATTAGACGGCTAACTTGCATATCCCCTGACAGTGCAGTCATTGCTCTTGGCAGTGAGATGTCCGGAGGTATCAAAGACGTAAGAGCTGAAGACATAACTGCCATCAATTCTGAATCAGGGGTGAGAATCAAATCAGCTCCCGGAAGAGGAGCTTATGTAAAAGACATATATGTGAGACGCATGACAATGAACACAATGAAGTATGTTTTCTGGATGACTGGTTCTTATGGATCGCACCCTGACGAGGGTTATAATCCAAAAGCACTTCCACAAGTAAATAACATAAATTTCAGAGATATTGTTGCTGAGAATGTCACAATGTCAGCAGATCTCGCAGGAATTAAAGAGGATCACTACACCGGAATTTGTGTTTCTAATGTGACCATCAGTCTATCTCCAAAACCAAAGGAGGTCCAATGGAACTGCACTGATATTGGCGGGGTAACAAGCAATGTGAGTCCTAAACCATGTGGCTTGCTGCCTGATAAGCATTTAGAATCAGGCTGTGATTTTCCTACCGATGTACTGCCTATCGACAACGTTCAGTTCAAGACTTGTAAACTGGCTTCCCAACAAGTTAGCAACTAGATTAGAATGTGTGAAATGTCGAGTTAAATGTTATTTTTAGGCTATGATGCAACTTTTGTGGTTTAAGGCATGATGTTCAGATAAATAAATAGAGCTTGACTGTTATTAAATATAAAGAAAAAGGAGTATGCGACGTTTTAACATCCAAAAATTCAGAATATATTTCAACAGCAGCAAAAACAGCCATAGAATAGTTAGTGCTTACACAGTAGAAAGAAATTCGAAAATTTAAAATCAATTTTTGTTTGTACATATAGCAAAAGCAAATAGACGCATCCAAAATTTTGAACCTCGATTCCTGACTATCAGATAACCACAGCTCATCTGCATCACCCATGGACAGCTTCAGTGCTCGTGGTCCGATATGGAAACACTTGTTCCCGCTAAGCTTGTCTAACCAAAAGTACTGTTTAATATTTGAATGAAACAAAGTTCAGTCCAACTGAGTATAAAAATTAGTTCAATTATTATATTTTTTTTGTATGGTAGTAACTTCATTCCAAGGCTTCTGTTAATGGGGCTCGGCTCCCAGTGCTAAACATGGATACATGTTCAACTATCATATTTGTAAGACTGCAGACCATATTTAAAAAAAAATTCCTTTCACCCTATTTAAAAATATTATTATTAATAATATGTCATTTGCATAAATGTTTAATAAATATCTTGATTCTCAATCTTCAATTTAAAGCTTGTAAACGGAACTTTGTCATTTTTCGGAAATAAATTACCTTATAATATTAATAGCAGTTTGCTCACGTCGATGGTCTGGTTTACCTAGCATAGAGCAAAAGTAATGGAAAGGAGTAAAATTTGATAAAAAGTAAAAACAAAACCAAGCTAAGATTACTAAAGGAAACTAAAAATCTAAATGCACAATACTCAAAACTGAATAACTTAATTTAAATGAGTAAATTGTTTTATTAATATTTTAAGAAAGGGTTATGGTACTAAACTTATAACGTTATCGTATTTTCTGATCAGGCTGTGAATGCAAATTTGTCATATTAGGGTTTGAATGTGATAGATTTTTAGTGTAATGATCATTTTCAGCTCCCAGACATTTTTGACACGTTTGAACATAAAATTCATTTTTTTGGCACTATGTTCAAACTCTTCCGAAAATGGCACAGAATGCTACTACTTTTGAGGCATATATATATTTTTTTCCTATTCCCCCCTTTTTGTGTCTTGTGCGCTTTTTTTCGAGATAAAAAATTATGGTGAAAGGCATGTTTTGACCTCTTATATTGAATTAAGTATAAATTATTTTGGTCTAATTGTTTTTTTTGTTGGATAGTGATATAAACATATTTTAAGTACGTATTTTTTATTTTAATAATAAAATTGTATATATATGACTTTCGTAGTTTTCAAAAAGGGTGTCTTGCGAGTCAAGTGCGCAATTTTTTGATAAAGACACAATTTCACGGGTTTTTCCAATGTAGTTGCAATTTTTTTCTGTAAAAATTCTTTCCGTGTAGTACTACTTCTGTAGTACTTTGATTACTTTATATTTTTAAAAATAAATAAATTTAAAATTTATGAGTTTTGACTACCAAAAAATGGTAGTATAAATTCATAATAAATTAAGAAAGAACTAATACAGAACAGTAATTCGACAGAAAATTGAAATTAGCACGCAAGTATTAATGATAATAACATTACAATAAAGAAAGATACAACTAATATAGATCTAGAACAATGCAGATACAAAATACAAAATGGAAATTTGCATGCCGTCAAATCAGAACACAATGATTCTCGTCAACATGCTGCGATCGAGGTTCAACATCACCATGATCATGGGTCACCAATACTTCGTGTCCACACAAGAGGTGTATTGTTAAGCCTAAATCTGCAGCGTAACTCTCTGTCTTCCGCACTCTGATGATTAACGTAAAACCTGGTCGAAGGTGCATCGATCAGCCAGGTCTCGCATGTATCAGTATCAAGGTTCATTTTGCATTCAGAAATGGTGATGGTATATGGGTGTAGACGTTGCAGAGCAGCGAAGTTCATCTCCCTATTAACCGGTACATCATTTGCTTCCGAAATGACAACATTAACTTTGTTACTGCAATATAGTAGCAATTTTGAGGAAACAGAATACATATTTTGAGAAATCTTTGCACTATGATGGTTTAACTTATTTTTCTTACATTTCATCACCAATAACCATTTGTAAAGACCTCTATTGTACATTTCTTGCATTTATAACTTGTTGTACATTTCCTCGGTCAACAATTAATCCAACCACATCTACAATCCATAAAAGAAGAAAATGTTAATATGTAACGAAATGTAATACGAAAAGGTTCAATGAAAATGGAGTATAATGATTACCAACGTAGTGATCATTTTGGAAGTTAACATCATCAATTTTTGAAAGATCAACAAAGTCAAATACATCTTCATAAGTGTCGGGAACTTCAGTAATTCGAGTTAAATAACAAATGAGAATGTGCATGTCCCCTTCAACACATTTATAATTTCCCTCGTAGGGTGTCACAATTTTTTTTTGAAATATCATAAGTTTGACCTTCGACAATTCGACCATGAAAACGACCTACCTCCCCAAACGGTATCCATGCATGCATACGGTTGCGCTGTACGGATCTATGAATAGATTTATGAGAACTATATAAATGAATTTGGTGATTGACAAGATTAAGTTTTTAAAGCAACTTACATATTCATCAACAAGTATCATCTGCAAACCTCGATACGCTACGTTATTATTGTTATAGTCATCCCATTGTCATGATAATTGAACTTTGATTCTCCACTGATTTGACTTACAAGCCGAAGGTTTCTTAGTGATGTGTAATGTACTGAATCCATTGAAATGTATTATAAATGGTTTGTAACTTATGCAATTGCAAAAGAAATGCAATATGACTTATGGCCATGTAGGTTTTAATTTATAGACCCTTATTAGTAAATGAGTTAGGTATCCCGTGAATACACAGTATAAGGCACATTCAACAACTCATTTATATGATTTGACTTGTCATTACTGTTTTTCATGTGTCCTTCCACTTGAACAACTCATTTATTTTGTTGCATTCTGCATGTGGCAAACAGTGGCCCCTTTATAAATTGGCAGTTGTAGAAACTAATTTTATTTTAAATGCTCAATACACACTAAATGTACCTCTACATCAAACAAGTATGTAAGTCATATGTCATAGACCTATTTGTATATTCGAGGATTCAACTCAACTCAAATAAGAATGTAATAAGTAAATAGTGGATCGACCGTCAGAGAGATCTCGCAAAGTAATATCTGTCAAAGGATTCAGAAACAAGGTTCATCTACAGACTTGAGGAGGTAATTCACTGGAAGAAGTTCAAGAAGTTGATCATGCCTCAGTGATATAAATCAAGATCGTGGATTTAATCAAGTGACAGAGATCTCGTCAGAGTATCAATTAATTACAAGGATTAAATCTGAAGAAAATCAAAGTGTCAAAGTCAAGACATGAAGAAATGTCACGGAAGTTAGTCACTCATGAACCAGACAGTACATCGAGTGTCAACGTTGAAGTGGTGGAATTGATTCATAATTTTCAGTGATTTTCAGAAGATTTGCAGAAGAATGGTTGCTGCTCAAGACTAGAATTAATTCTCTATTAATTAATTAAGTCATCTAATTTAATTAAGAAAATAATTATATCTGCGAAGAATAATTTATTTATTAATTGAATTAATTGATTAATTAATTCTGAATTAATTCTAGGAATTTTCAGAAGTTTAATTGGATTAAATTCAAGCATTAAATCAGCAAGACAATTGAAAATGAACTAGCATGACAATCAGGATTGTCATACCGATTGTCATGCTAGGCCATTGTCAATTGTCTCACCGAAAGTTACTCTAGGAGGATAATTGTCTTGCTAGTTCATTCTGATTGTCATGCTAGTTCATTCAGATTGTCTTGCTAGTTCATTCAATTATCCTACCGAAAGTCTTGCCAGCTATAGGATTGTCATGCCAATTCAATTCTATTGGTTTGTTGATTAAAAAGAAGCAGAAGACCTTCTTTCAATTATCTATCATTCAAACAGAAGAACAAAGAACAAGAAAAGCAGCCGCCTTGAAATATTACATTTTTCATCTGTTTAATCCAAGATTAAATTTCTAGATTGTAAAGTTAAATCCAATCAACTAGAAATCTTTATCTTGTTCTTGTGTAACAATCTAGCGGATCAAAATCCCTAGAACTTAATCTCAAATGACGTTTAGCATTTGAATCTTTTTATTACAAAAATAGAAAAAGTTCATGTCGAATTTATTCTAGATTTGTGATAATTAATTTGAGATTAATTCCTTGTAATCGATACAGTTGTTGTAACACCTTTCAAGTTTAATAATATTTTTATTTAACTTGAATTTTGTTTCACATTTTTTATTCCGCATTTAATTCGATTATTCGGTACTGTTTGTATTCAACCCCCCCTTCTACAAACACATTGGGACCTAACAAAGTAACATTTTTATATATTATGTTGAACTACAATGCTAAAATTCATGATTATGAGGCCTCGTCAAGAAAAAATATATTCCCCCATGATACATTTTTCCAAGGAACTAAAACCATACGAAAAAAATATTAAAATTAAAATAAAAAAATACATACTACAAATAGGTTTACATCACTACTCAATAAAAAAAGAATTAAACCAAAATAATATTTGGGAATTAAATATGAGTATTTCAAAACATGCCCTTACGTAACAAATGCACACTCGACTAACATGACATCCTTTTTGAAGCTACAAAAGTCATATATTTACAACTTTTTGATTAAAATAAAAAGACGAAAATGCAGAACGTGTACTCGAGGTTTAGCAAAAATGCAGAGTATGTACCTATGTTCTAGTAAATTACAAACGGTGTACCTTAAGTTTCAAAATTGCTGCAAAACGTGTACGGACGTTAACTTGGAACTAACACCGTTAGTAAGAAATGAAAAAAGGAGTGGTCTATTTGCATTTAGTCCAACTAACGGTTATAAACTCTCTTCTCTGTACTTTACCCGATCTTATATCGGGTTATTTCTTTCCCCAAATCAAAAACCCTAGCCCTTACACACAATTAAGCTATAAATCAAGATATTCAATGGCTGAATATTGTAGTTGTGGTCGCATTGTTGTATAGAGAACAGCTTGGATAGATGCTAATGCTGGAAGGAGGTTCCTTGGGTGTGTTCAAGGTAGGAGGGGCTGCAACTATTGATGAACCTGTTTGTCATCGAGGTCGAGTGGTAATTTGTGGCTTACGATCTAGATTGAGAGCTCTTGAAGCAGACCATATCAACAATCCAATGTTGGTCGATGAAGACATCCAAGATAAAGTTCAGAGGAATGGGTGTTCAAAATATTATTATGTAACTATTTCGATGTTGTTCATTATTTTTCTGATTGTTTGTGGTGTGTTTGGTAATGTGAAAGAAGTAGATATAGAATTGTAAAGTTGTAATGAGGATTTTAATGTCTTGTTGTTGTATATTGGTAATGAAATATTGTATTGGTAATGAAATTTGTGGTTGATCTCAATTGTTTCTTTGCATACACAGATCATAGCATAAGTAAAGAAGAAAATTTGTTAAATAAAAAGCCATTTATTTAGATAATAATGCAGATAATACATGGCTTAATCTGGGAATAACTAAAAAGACAGTACAAGCATTTCAAGCCATCTTGTCTACAAGCAACAGGCCCTGGATGGATGGTGGTGGCATAATAACATCCTCAAGGCCACCATGATCATTCATTTCCTCATTGGCAAGAGCAGCAACAGGTACATTTGAAGTACTTGGGATGTGCACCACATCACAGAAATCCCACTTCTCAGTCATGATATGCCTGATCGTCAACACCAAATCAAACATGTCATAGTCTTCATCAGGGTTGTTCACCTTCTCCACAGCTTCTTCATTCTCACACTCAACAATGACAGACATATTTCCGCTCTCTCATGCCATCTTCAAACCATACCAGATGGACCCCAGTTCTGCAGTCACTGGCACTGTCAACCCAATCATACTCTTGCACCCTTTCATTTAGTTTCCATTTGAGTCTCTCATTATGCATGCCACAGAAGCCTTCATGTGAGAGCTAAGAAAGGAACCCTTGACAGTCCCTACAATAGGCTTACTCCAAGTAGACATATTGCTCTAAATAAAGTAGATAAACTGTATAGGTGTTTATATGAATTGCAAAGCAATGCACAAAGTAGTGAAATTTATAGGCAGAAAAACTTAAATGCATACTGTCCCAAAGTTTAGAGCAACCAATAGGGGTATCAACCACTGTCATTAAGACTTGATGTAGTCAAAAACTTGGTAAAATAACTGTCAATTCCCAGTACAAGCTTGTTGAAATGCAGTCAAAGTAAGGACTAGCATTGGCCTATAAACTAGCCTATCACATTAATACCAACCTATGTTAATTTAAAAAAGTATGTTACAAACTTAACAATTATGAAAATTGTTACGAAAGTAACATAAATACCATCCATTTAATGGATGCAAAAAATGCATAGGCTGCCAAAAATCAGTAACATGTATAATTGCTTAAATCTTCCATGGAGGCTTGGTGCTTGATTTTTCCTTTCTCGCCCTAACAGATGCTTCCAAATTTTTCAAGCTAGTGGTGCAATTAACTATACTGTTGAATCTGTATGGTTGTATTCCAAGAGGGGTGTTTGATACAGCTGATGTAGGTTGAGAGTAGGTAGTAAAGATCTCACCTTGATTTTCAGTAACATTAATAACTCCCACCTTGGCCTTTTTCTTTAAATTTGCATATTTTAGTTGTGCTGGCCTCTCTTCCCTCCCTGCAACTACAGCTTTTGAGTTTTTGAAAATTGCATGCTTCTTAATAGGTGCAGAGTTTGTAGCATTTGACTTTTTAGTAGTTTGAGTAGCACTACCATTGTACATATCTAGTTTCTGCAAATAATCACAAATTAACTTATACTTGCCAAAATGTAGTTAAAAAATATAATGTACTTAACATAATGTAGGTAAAAAAGATCACATTTTTTGGACGGCTCCTTGCATTATGCTTTTCTTGTCCACAATGGCTACATTTTACAGTGCTATTCTTCCTCACAAGCTTTGTACCATCAGATTTATCTTGTTTAGGATCATTTCTACAGTCCTTTTTCTTCTTAGGTCTACCAGGAGCTATCTTTACCAGAGGGGCTAGAATATTTGGATTTCCAGTGACTTGATCTCAGTATAGCTCAGAATTTATAGGTTCAAGTGTGTGTTTGTGTGTGTGTAGCATGACATAAACATGGCCTTAGTATATGTCTTGTGAATGTGCTCTGAAATTTCCAAGTTCCTCCATTTTATACATGCACATGCATGATAACATGGAAGTCTAGTTAGTTGGTATTTTCTGCATGCACAAGTGTGGTTTTCCATGTCTACCACCATTTCATGACCACCATCTGTCACAGTTACCAAATATGTGGCCTTGCCAGACCATTGCACCATACACCCTCCAATGAAGCTCATTGATCTAACAAAACATGAATTAATATAAAAATATTATCAATATATTATTACATAACTATGGATGAATGACCACTTACTTGTTAACTTTCCTCATGGCACCAGGACATATAGGGTTTAAAGAGTAAGTTTTTAGCATCTTGTCTCTCCTAGTCTGAATTCTAACCATAGCACTCTTATGCAAACCTTGTAAAAGACCAATGATGGGAAGATCCCTATATTGTCTGATACTGTTGTTGAAAACCTCAAAATGGTTATTCACAAACATATCTGATAGAGAAAATATCCTAAATGCACTTCTAGTCCATTGTGATTTAGGTTTTTCCATCAACCAGTTGTAGCACTTCTTTGACAGCTGCATGATAGAGTTAATTAAATTGTGCAGTTAGTTAGGTCATAAATATGATAAAAAATAAATCTTAACCTTTTTTAGCTCATCCATATGTTTGTTGAACATGTAGTCTATTGTAGCCCTTGCTGCAAGCCACAAAAGCTTTCTCAAAATGATTCCTTTATGATCTTTCACCATGTTCCTATAAAGGTGCATAACACAAAATCTGTGTTCACAGTTTGGCACCACTTCTGTCAATGCATTGATCAAACCCTGAAATAATTATAAAGGTAAGTTATAATGTCAATTAATAAACCATGAAATGTCAAATAAAGGCCTAGTTACCTTTTGTCTATCAGAAATGAATGTCCAGGATGCAGAATTGACCACACCAACATCAGTTACCAATAGATTTATGAACCAATTCCAGCTTTCTGAATTCTCTGCCTCAACCATGGCCCAACAAATAGGGTACATCCCATCATTAGAGTCACACCCAACTGCTGTCAATAATTGACCTCCATAAGGTCCCTTGAGATGGCAACCATCCAGCCCAATTATAGGTTTGCAACCTATTTTAAATCCTTTCTTGATAGGTCCTAAACAAACATATGTTCATTTAAATCTTCTTCCCTCCAATCCAATCTGTTCTTCTTTTAATACAACATCATTTGTGGATTTAGGCATAACTTTTTTCACTTCATTCACATAATTTCATAATTTACCATATTGTTGAATATGATCACCCTTAATATTTTGTAATGCCAACCTTTTAGCCCTTCCTACCATATAGATGCTAACATTGCAATGCCATTCATTAATTATCTTCTTCTGAAATGCAGAGATTGGCCAAGTGGGATTCATCCTAAGGTCATTCTCATAATGCTTAGCTAACCACCCCATAGTAATTTATTTTTGTTCAAAGGTAGGTGCACAAGTATGCTTCTTGAAATAAGTCTTCACCTGGTATGTAGAAGTGCTCTGCATTTTAGCGGCATAGATTTTCCACTTACATCCACTACCAAGACATACAAATCTAACTCTCACTCCAAAATTTCTTACCAGCTTTATTGCTCTCATGTGCACAATGGCATGCTTTCTCACTGCTGCCCTAAATGAAGTTGCACCAGTGAACAACATTCCCAACTCAAATTGTGGATCTCCCATATCTGTTTCCTCATTAAAAACATGATACTTCAATTCCTCTTCATCAGTGCTATTTCCAGCCATTCTCTCCTCTTCACTACCAGCATACTCACTGAAGTCAGATACATCACTTAAGTCTTGTTCATCTTGATCCATGAAGCCTGTTATTGTAGATACATCAAATGCACACATACCATAATGCCTATCATTTTCATCAGCACACTTGTCTTTTTTGAACTCACCATTTTTAAAAGTTGTTACATCTTCATCTGTTGAGTCCATGTTTGAGCTATCACCATGAAAGCTGTTGTCATCACTATGATGATCACTATGATCATTATTATGATCATCAACTAATTCATTTCCAAAGTTAGGCTCTACAATATCTTCATGATCACTGAAGTCTTTATATATACCCTCAAGTTCAAATAATTGCTCCAATTCTTCTTTCTCATATGCAATATGTCTAAGATCATTTACATAAACTAGGTCATCCAGATGCACCTGTGATGGTATGTATGTTTCACTAACAGTATATACATGTATGATTCTACTGCAATCCAGAGCATCACACATTTGCAAGACATGAGCATCATTTGATAAATGGTTCAAATTACTCTCTAAATCACCATTTGGAACCTTGTAAAACACCTCACAAACAAATGTTGATTCACCACATTCGGTTAACATATTACCTATCGCTAAAAAGCTCATCTCATCCACATCACAGCTGTCTACATATCTTATTTGTCCACCAACATAATTTCTAGGATTTAGTTCAAATTGACCACCAATGTGCATTTTTATGGAAAATTTATCAAGAGAATCTGCATAAATATGAAAAGGTGGCAGAAAAACATAGTAAGCAAACATATTCAATATGTTCTTCAAACCCTAATCCTCTTACAAACACAAAAATCACACTTTTCTATCACACCTATGCAAACATGATGGTTACAATCATATGAGACAATATTACATATAATATCACATTATACAAGTATAAATTAAAATTTTATCACTTCAAACTCACTACTGCAATCAAGATAAAAAACATGAAACAAGATAAAGCAAGAAATTGACTACTGTAATCGGGTACTTCCTTCGGGGGAGTATACATCATTTTCAGCTACAGGACGCACAGACCATGCCGTGGCAAATTCAGCAAGAACCTTGGAAATTAAGACATAAAAAAGATTAGGATGGAATCAAGAAGAGTAAAGTAGGAGATTGGCGCCAAATTACCTCCAGCCAGTGCATATATATTACAATAATGCATATTCTGCTGCAATTACCAGAACACCCTTCACAATCTGCTTTATTTACTAACGGAAGTAACAGTTGAGATGACGGGCGTACACATTCTGCAGAGGTTCATCAACCGGAGGTACACAATCTGCAATTTGAAGGAATGAAGGTACACACTCTACATTTTGTTAATATTACATGTACACACTCTGCATTTTAGTCAAATAAAAAATATACACTAAAACTAGGTTTATATCACTAACCAACAAAAAAAAAAAATAAACCAAAATATTTTTTTTTAAGTATAATACTAGAGCTCAAAACATGAGCTCCAGAAAAATTTTTTTACGTAGCAATAGACAAAGGCACAAATGGGGAGGGAAAGAAAAAAAATAAAAAATATATATATATATATATACCCCAGAGCGCCACTTCTAACTTCTTGTGAGTGTCTGTGGCAAAACCCCGAAAGCAATGGCGTTCTGTGTCATTTTTGGAAAAGTTTGAACACCTATGCCAAAAAAATGAACTTTATGTTCAAACGTGCCAAAAATGTCCGGGAGCCATCATTTTCTCCCCAACCAAACAAGGTGTGATAATGCATAGGTGACGAGCAATGTAAGTTCTTAACCGTGTAATTGCAGCCTGATAAGCAATTAGATTCAACATGTGATTTCCGATCATTGATATACTGCCTATTGACAACGTTCAGGTCAAGATTTATATGCTGCTTTATTAACATTCTTAGCAACTGAATTGACAAGTGAAATAAGAAGCTATTATGTTAATATATAGTTTATGATGCACCCCTTGTGAGTTCTGGCTCGTAATCTTAATGAATAAAAACATATGCAACGAAGATATCATGTGTGGCATCTTGGTATAAAGAAGATACAATTGCCAAGATATAAAACACACCCGTCGCACCAGGGCGAGGCTGAAACAGCTTTAACAGCAATTTACTGGTTAGGTGTATTTCAACAAACAAACAGGTAAATAAAGTATACACTGCATTTTACTTTCCTTGATGTATAGCTATGTCGTATTTGCACTTCAAATTTATGGTCAGCATCCATCTTTCAATTTGCATATATTCATCTAAAACACTCTCAAATGCGAAAATCCATGGTTGCAGACACAATTGCAAACAATGCCTTCAGAATTGAAATCGTCCTGGCATGCAGATATCCTTGATGTTTACATGAAGTTGTTTCCTAACTGGATGCAGCTTTATCTCATATAGCTTTGGCCAAAGCTTTCCTGTCACTGATATATATAGTTTACTACTTAAAACATCGAGATAGCACAAACCATAAAACGGAAGGATTTAAGAAAAGATAATCAGTTTGGCGAATATATAAACACATTCAACTTGAGTTCTAATAATTGGCCTGTTCATGCTGAAGAGTTTTCACATTGCTGTGTAGACCATAACCACAAGCAGTCAAGCATAATCACATTGGAATTCTAGTATAGAATATAATATTTGTTACTAAACGGTGAACTACCCTAAAGCTTACCAAAAATCCTGTTTTTCTCTCTATCCCAAGCTATGCCATTCAAAACATCAAAATTCTGGAAGACAGAAAGTTGAAAATTTTAAGTTGCACAAAGAAAAGAAAAAGTAAGCCCAATTGAAAACAGTCCTTTTGAATAGGACATACTGGGGTATGTTTGGTTTGAGTAAAAACAGTCCTAAAGTTACAATTTGTAGCAAATCAGCAACTAAAGCATGTAAAGCAATCGCAGATGATTAAAATGTGAAGGCCTTACATTTCTCCCAGCGGCTAGTAATCCTTTTCTACAAAACAAAAAATAAAAAAAAATGTAATCTAAAATCAAATAAACTGGAATTTTGTGGCAACATTTTCCACTACACCCAAAAATTGATATACATATATAGCAACTGTAAGAATTATAAGAAACCTTAAACTGTGAAGTAGAATCCACTCACGGACGACGCCATCCTTTGGTGAAATTCTAGCAATGCAGTCTGTCTGCTTCATAAAAACACAAGTTCCAAGGCATGCTAAGCTACAACATTTTTAATGTAGAAATGATTAATGTAACTACAATGAAAATGTTCCCAGATGACAAAAAATGTTGCAATTTTATATTTGAAAGCTATATTACCCGAGTGCGGGTACAGGTGTCAGAAACGAGTGTAGTATCAAGTGTCAGGTTCTTAGTTCTAAAAGATTTATGATTCTTCGATGTGGATCTGACTGGGTTTAAAAAAAAGAATCCAAATTAGATACTACACACATGTCATGTCCAGTGGACACGGTACAGAGAAATAACTGGAGGGCCTGGGTAATAGAGTTTAAAAGCAATCAATGACATTGACCTATACTAAGATTTTGAATGCTTGGTATCTTTAGATAAAATTAACTTGAAAGCTTCTTTGAAAGAACTGCGAACAAACACACCACTGCATACTGTAAAACAATAGATAGAGGGAACAATCAACTAATGCATCAGAGATTGTTGATCTAAGAAAGCCATCAATAATTCAATATCATGTTATAAGTTGCACAATAACAAGATACCCAACAATAAATTCTGTCGTTTTTATTTGATCCTGAATTTGAATGAATTTGAGATTTGACAAATATCACAACACAAAATTAAGAGCTCCCTGAGATAAATATAACCAACGATGGGCAAGTGAAATACCGGGTAGCTTACCTGCAAAACATTTGCCCAAACTTCATCATTTATATACTCCAGCTCATTAAGGTTATGCACTTCATGCCCATTATAGGTGACAACTTGTTTCTGTAAGACTTTTTGGTGAAAACACATTGTAAGAAGAAAAAAGTATATACTTAAATAAAAGGGAAACACCAAAGCTACAATTCAGTGATTCATTAACTATGCAGTTTAATCACAAAAAAGCTACGACACACCCGTCAAATACTGTACACAGTATAAATCTAGGAGCTGAATACACAATCTTGCTCCCTCTTCCAACCCCCCCAACACAACTAAAGCCAGCGAAAAGATACCAAAAGTTTTTTGTTCTGCTTAGACCTTTCATGTTTAGTGGATCAATGTGATACAAGGTTGAACTTCCATCAGTTCCAAATAGAAATTTTCCATCAGTAGCCAGCCCCCAACCATCTTCCATCTGGTGAGTAAATCTCTGAAACTGCAAAAAAGAGGGGGTAAATCACTGCAAATCTAAAGAACTACAAATTCATCATGCTTATGCTGTAAAAGAATTTATTTGTTGATATATAACATACAAATAATAGTCAGTCCCCTTAAGTATGTTGAACTATTGAACAGTACTTAACAGTGACAGTCTGACACAGATGGTCTTGCTCCATAATATTATCACAATTACATATGATTCACCGCTTCAAAATTAAATGAATAAGGATATGAATGAGCTATAAATAACCAAGGAATTATTTATAAAAGCTTAGAAAACCTAGTTTGCAAGTCCATTTTATCAAAATATATTGGGTCGCATTCTGTGAACAAATCCTTTTCTTTAGATATGCAATCTGTGCATATCTTAAATTCTGAGATCTTACCACTCAGTGTTCTTGCTCATCACATCGGCCCATCCTCTATTAGTGTAGTAAGTACAAGTAATTTCAAAACTAATCTAACTTCGATTTCTTACATTTACGAGACTCTATCCAAAATCCTTAATTGATCATGTTAAGTATCCTGATTCCTGATTATGTCATTCAGTTTATTTGTCCAAATCTTGTGATAGTGTCAACCTTTTACAGAGGGTGCGCATCAACTGATTTATTTTACTGTTGTTCTGTAACTAATTTTTTGGAGTTCATATAATCATAAAAAGTTTAAATACGAAATTTTCCTCTACTGCCTCAATCTCATATATAAGGTTTAACAACCATATAACACATGCATGGTCGTCAACCAGCAACAAACTGCACCAAGTTCTAAATATTCACCTTTCAATAAAAAAGAAAATTACACTACACATGCTCAAATAGTCCTACACGGCTACAACCTAATTGTTCCACTCAAGCTATTCCAAATCAGCATATCAAACAGTATTTCAAGAAAAAATAAATCATTATAATATTAATAATTAAACAGCACAAAACTCCAAAGCTCTCTTGTGGTAGATCGTCATAATGACACAGAAGACCAACAGCTGTTCGATCCGAGTGCTTCTCTTCACTTCACAGTGTATTCTTAAAAGTGTTGTACTCTATAAATACACTCACTTAATGGCTTTTAACATATAATTTATGCTTCAAGTGCTGGAAATATCATAAAATCAGAAACAAAAAACAAATTATAATAAACTGCATACATCCATATGCAAAATGAAGACATTTGATGAAACAATTTTTTATGCTTAAGAAACTTTGTTAAATTTATCGACAATATATATACACACATATACTAGTCCTCAATTTTGAATGCATGAATGGAATTCAAATTTTAAATTATCATAAAAGGTGAAGCACAGACTTTGCTGAAATCATTTCGGTCATATATGAAACCAATTTTCTTCAACCAAGTAACTTGATATAACCTACAAAAGCACATGAAGGTCATCAGAATGAAGTACCCTTTAGCTGTAACACCAATAGATCATATATTCAAACAAACTAGGCTTGGCCAAAAAATTGCTACTTATCTGACGGCACACAATAATGTAAATATTTTTTTAAGTACCACAGACACAAGCAGTGTCAAACAAAGAATTTTGAAAAACTGGATTAAATTTTGCCTCGGGCTGAAAGTTAAGCTGAATATATGTTAGAAGAACGCTAAAAATGTACTTTATTGATGTGTAAATAATAGGCGTCTGTCCATAATTCCTCTTGTTTTATTTTTTTGAAGTCACTGCTTGTTTATGACTATGTTACATCACTGGGTTATAAGCTTATTGCTACATAATTATTATAGGCAAGCTTAAGTCAATGTGGTCTAGCACATTCCTTCCTCTCCTCCAGTCACAAGTATAGCTAGATATCTCGGATGCGTCGGCTCAAGATCACAAAGGTTGCTGCCAGTCGTCTAGCTT
Source organism: Apium graveolens (assembly GCF_009905375.1). Classification (NCBI taxonomy): domain Eukaryota; kingdom Viridiplantae; phylum Streptophyta; class Magnoliopsida; order Apiales; family Apiaceae; genus Apium; species Apium graveolens. The sequence goes on along the minus strand of NC_133656.1, from coordinate 231,250,146 downwards.
TTTAAATAGAATTTGATCATCCTAACAATTACACAAGGCTCTGTAAAATAATACAATTACAACTAGAGAACACAAATATTTATTCACAAACCTGTCATTAAAAAGAGTTAGACCTTCTCCAAAGTAAGTTGAATCCATCTTATGAAATGCCAAAATCTATTAATAGAAAAACACAATTAAAACCCAATATTTCACCAACTATTTGTAGAGAATTATAAGAGGAGTAATGCATACAATGTTATGAAAGAAGTAACTTAAATACTGAAATTAGAAGATCGACATAATTGTACCTCTCCGCTCCGAATATCTACTCTCCGAACCGATGACTGAAAAAAGTTACGATTGATAATTGTTAGCAGACCACAAATCAATCAGGCATTAGAATGTAGTAAAAAAAAGAGGTTTTTTCAAAAATACGTATTTTTTTTTGCAAAAATACGATTTTTTTAATTTTAATTTTGCAAAAATACGATTTCACAATTTTTTTTGCAAAAATACGGTTTTGCAACCCGCAACAACCAGATGCAACCCTCTGCAACCAGATACAACCTCAAATGCAACCCGATGCAACCTCAATTGCAACCAACCAAAAACCAATTCAGTACTTTTTCAGTTAAGTTGCATATTTGGTTGCTTCGGTTGCAAACAGTATTTTTGCAATTTTTTAAAAAAGATCGTAAAATTGCAAAAAAACTTAGAAAAAGTAGTATTTTTGGTAATTTCTCAAAAAAATAACTAGCAGGAGAACAAAAAAAGAAGAGGTGACCTGATGATAAAGACCAGTTGACTCATAGAGAGTATCATTTCCTCCATATAAAAGCCCCTAAAAGCACACAAGTACCGCGATCAGCTCCACGTAAACTACATTATAACAAATACAAACAAATCATAGATTATAAACATGATATGATTGTAAAGACCTGAGTAAAGGCTCCAGGATCATGAGGAAACTCGTTGACAACCTCGATTACGTAGTTTTGTTTAATTGTACTGTGGGATTCTATTGCACGGAAGGTGTTTGATGAAATGCTCAAGAGAAAAAATGCAACAATGAGCAGCATCATAATAATGAGAGGTATGAAAAAGATGTGTTTTTTGATAAAGGTGTGGATTGAAGGTGGAGTAGAAGTGGTGATTGAGTCTTTGAGAGTTGATTTGTGTTTGGGTGGTGCTTGTTGTGTGTTCTTTCTTCTTTTACCTCCGCTCGCCATTGCTTTTCTTGATTCCCTGAGCTGCGGGAGTTTCCCGTAAGCCCGATCCTGTTTTTGTCTTCGGTCAAATTTTCATTTTAGTTCCTGTTTTCCTCTTCTCTTCTCAGATTTGTCATTTTATTATCTTGATTTTTTTGAATGGTATAATCTTGATTATATTATACAATTAATTATTGTTTTATGATATAATTCCTAACCTCCCAAATTTGAATATGAACGAAAGTATGACAAAAAAGCAATTTTTTGCTCTCAAATTTTTGGGAGTCAGAGCAAATCCAACAATGTTTTACTAGATGTCTTATAAATATAATAAAATATAATGTCCTAATAATTTAAAATATGATTTTTGCATATTAACTCTAACAATATGCCTTATAATGGTGTCCTATTATTAGAATAATATTATATTTAAATTATAATTGAAGGGAAAGAAAAGATGAGAGAAAGAAATGAGTAAAAAGAGAGGGAAATAATTTTTTTATTAATATAAATTAAATAAGGCATGCCTAGGCATTTGATAAATATCCTAGTGTTTTAAGACACCACTAGGACATTGTTGGAGCACTCATTTAAACAAAATGCCTTAAATTCTAGTTTAGGACGTGAATTTAGGGCACTCTTGGACTTGCTCTAAGTGAAAATTTTAAAAAATAATCAACCCGCAACTTTTCGTTTAATAACGGGGTGAAAGACATATGAGATAAATGTGCGTGAACATGATTATCCGTGTAAAAATAATAAATACATTTTCGCGTCATTTATTTTTGTCACATTAGAATTCGGGACTTTTTATTTGAAGAGTGTGGAAAATGATGAATTAAAAATATTTTGACTACAGAATCGGTATAATATATTTTTTTATGATAAAATTTGTTATTCAACAAGATATCGTGGTCTAGCAAAAAAAAGTATTAAGACATAGTTTGTAACTTACTTAACCCATACACTTATATTTTTTTTTCTTGATTGAATTATAAATTTTAAAATGAAAGTAAGTAATATGTCCAATGAAAAGAACACTTACAAATTTACGTTATTCCCTTATTACTAAAAATATACCTTAGTCACATCTTACTTAAATTATATTTTTTTAATCTTAACTCTAAAGTAATATTTATAACTTAGTCACTGTGTATATAAAAAATAACTAATGTTCAAGTAATTAAACTAGTGTACTTGCTAAGCATGCCTAATTATATAATATTGTCCGTTTTGAATCGAGTACATACAGATTTATTTTTGAGTCACTCTCAAAAATCCTCGTACTAATGAAGTTATCTGACTGCTTATATATTAACAAATTGCCCCCACAAATGATGTTGGATAACTCTAACAACCCCCTCCTTACACATCTTTCTCGACACCTGTCGGATCAGCCTGTTGACCTATATTGAAGTCCATCACACAACGGTCTTGAGTCCAATTCCCACGTTCAGTTGTTATGATAATTTGAATATTAACAACTTACAAACCATGTTTAAATTGAAAATAAGATAATACAAAATATTTATAAGACGTGGTCTTCAGTATATTTGAAAATATATAGTATATATATTATTGTTCAGATTATCCAAATCAAATTAAAACGGTCTTGCGTCTAACTCTCATGCTTAATTTGTTTGATTAATTAAAATCCTAACATACACCCTATATTGTGTTAGGGATTCGAGCATAAAACGCAACGGAAAAACAAAAAAAAATGAATCTCTACCGCAAGATCTATGTATAATGACTGGATAATTATGTAGAACAGATGTTTACCTTAATATAGCTTTCCTTCTGATTGTAATGGACGTCCCGATTCTTGATGAACCACAACAACCCTCCTTTCAGAGATCTGCTCTCCAAAGTATTCACATGAACGTCCGATCGTCCAACGATCACCGGAGCCGGTACTAGCCGATTTGATTGCCTTCTTCTCTATCTTTCTCTCTAGCCTCTCTAAGATGTAGAGCTGCTAGGGTTTTTCTCTAAAAACGTGATGCAACTTCTAACCCTAAAATATACATCTTAATGCATATATAGGGAAGAGAGGTGATTAAGGCCTAACCCTAAACCTAATGGACTTCTAAAAGGACCCATTCTGATTTTGGGTTTATATTATTATTAAATTTGAATTCTAATATATATATACAATTAATCAAGTCTCGCTTAATTAATTAAATAATTAAATTCGAACTAATAATAATATTTAAATTCATAATTTAAATAATACTTTGTTTTAAACGTTCTTTGTGTGTGACCCTTTAGGTTATTATTACGTTGACAATAATTATATTTTCTAATAATAAAATTATAAACAATGAGTGTCATCCAGTAATACATCATTGCTACTCAAATAATAATATTAATTAGTGATTCAATTAAACTTTTCGTGAATAATGTACAATGTAATGTAATTCCTTTAGCCTTATATTATAGATCAAACTCGAAGCATGCAATGTGTCATCCTCTGCAAACGTTGAATCCTTCTTTCCTTGATCAATGAGAAAATCAGCATTTGAGCACGACCATGCATTTTATAGTCTTACTCAATTAAGAGGCCAATAAATCACTCCGTTAAAATAGGAGGGCTAAATCACATTTAGATCATTCATATTTATCATACGATTCATAATATACCCAATGTCTACTTTTATGATTACCCGGTCAAGAATAACTTTCAATAGTATCAAAGTATATTTATTCTTGTATAGAAATATAATAATTTCAGGTCAAATGACCAATATATCATTATCACTGTGAGATTAACTTATGACATTTTAAACATGTAGTATCTCACAACGGATCAATTCAGCACCATGTATTTAATACATGTGTCTGTGTTTTGACTTTAGTATCACCATATCTATGATCAATGAGATGTGATCATCAGTCAACAAACACACTAATCTCAACGTATTTATTATCGTCCCTTACCAATAATACTCCCTCCGTCCCAATTTATATGTTTTGTTTGACTTTTAATTGTCAAATTGACTCAATTTTGACCGTAAATAAAAATTTAGTTTTTTATTATTTTGAAAAAAATGAAAAATACATATTAAAGTAGAATAAACATACTTTCTAATGATGTAATTTTTATAAATATTTTCGATAACGTACTATGTGAAATTTTTGGTCAAAATTCGGTCAATTTGACCGTAAAAAGTCAAACAAGACATATAAATTGGGACGGAGGGAGTACTTGACTAGGGACCTTTAAGAATATCAATATTATTTTCATAATCTCATTTCTAAGTCACGTACTTAGAGATATAGATTTACATATCATATTTCAAGGATATTTATTAATCTAACATTTTATCGCAGAAAATAAAGATATAATAAATTATTAAAGAATAATTCATAGAATCATAATTAATAATCCAAATATTTTATAATATAAATATAATAGTGTAGTGTTGTATTTAGGGTACAAATATTAACATATTGTAGGTATGTCGCAGGTGATTAGAGAGTAATACCATTTTTATAAAAGAAACTTTCTATACATAACCAACTTATGTAAAATTTTGTTATGGATAACAATTTTGAAAAATAAATACACTCCTTTAAAAATATGAAATGATTTTGATAAAGTATTTGGTTGGAAACTGAGCTTTACTGAAATGGATAACGTATATATACATATCAGAGTTCTTACAAGTGAATTCCTATAAAATAGCTTTGAAAAACGAGCTCTAACTTTATATGAAATAATTTGTGGGTGGAGGCATTCCGTTTGCTGATAGGTTATGATAGTTTGTTAATTTCCATTTTTAAATTCTCAATTTTGCAATTTATTTTTATTGTACTAATGTAGGGACCGTATTGGCAACTATTGGGGTTGCCAACTATTGAAATGTATTTTTGAAAAAGTTGTCAAAAATGATATGAAGAAGAGATAAAATAAAAAACTAATACATATATTAACTTGACAAAATTTAACAACTTTTTGGACAACTCCTATCGGAGATGCTCTTATTGTTAACATAATATGTTTGCATATAATTATTATTGATATCAATGTTACTGATATGATTATAGCATGTACTTTTAGAATTAGAAATATGCACAAAAAACTATCCATAATATATCTCAATTTAATAGATTGATGATATATTAAAATCAGCCTTCTTAATTTACCATTGTATATATTATCATCAAAATCAATAGTGTAAAAATAATACTTCCCATAGTTTAATGTCACTTCATTATTTGAGAAAAAATTTCAAATCAATATAACGAATTTGAGTAAAATATAAAGTACGAATTAAATTATACGTGAATTGGTGAGATCCAGTAATGCAAATTAGAATATTTTATAAAATCATAAAATATATGTCATAGCAAAGAATTTTATAAATTTTCAATAACTAAATTATGAACAATATTGGCTCATTTATAAATTAAATTTAGATTTGTAAAAATTAAATTAATTTCGACTAGCAATTTAATACTTTACTTGAGACTATAATATAATGTTAAAATCCTGATCCGAGAACAAAAATATATATATAATATGATATTTTTTATAAGATTATTCTTAAAAAATGAATATAAAATATTAGTATAAAAAATAAAAAAAGATGTGAAAAGAGTAGAATAATCTAGAAAGAGGTTGTTCCCTCCAAAAAACCCGCACAGACTCTGGAACCTCCCAGAACCAACCTCTCAACTAAAGAATAGCTCCCTGGAACCCCTCCCTCTCCCGGTATCTATACTCTATATAAACACATACAATCCAACACCTCGTAATCATCTTCTCAACAAATCACAAATCTCTCTCAACTATTTTCACACACTCAGCACTCAAATTTTTCATTTTCAAATGGCAGATATCGAAACATTCGCATTCCAGGCTGAAATTAACCAGTTGCTCAGCCTGATCATCAACACTTTTTACAGTAACAAAGAGATTTTTCTTCGAGAGCTTGTCAGTAATTCATCCGATGCTCTTGATAAGATTCGATTCGAAAGTCTCACTGATAAGACTAAGCTGGATGCTCAGCCTGAGCTTTTTATCAGGATTGTTCCTGATAAGGTTAATAAAACTCTCTCGATTATCGATAGCGGTGTTGGAATGACTAAAGCAGGTATATATGCATTACAATCTCTGATCTCGTAAAATAATGTTAATAATGTACGATTAGTCTCGGCTATTTTGAAATCCTGGTTCCTCCGTACAATATTAGCACGATCGGAGTTTATACGTTTTGTTAGCGGATTTACATTATATTCTGTATATGAATTGTGAATTAGATTATAATATACTTTTAGTCTCGGTTATTTTGATATCCTGGTTCTTGCGCTGTATAATATTAGCACGATCTGATTTTATATGTGTTTGTTAGCGAATTTATATTTTATTTTGTATATGCATTGTGAATTAGATTGTATGATAATGTTTTGCGAGTATTATGCTAGATTAATTTGGTTGTGGTTTGATTGATTTTAGATTTGGTGAACAATTTGGGGACAATTGCGAGATCGGGGACGAAGGAATTTATGGAGGCATTACAGGCAGGGGCGGATGTGAGCATGATTGGTCAATTTGGTGTGGGATTCTACTCTGCTTATCTTGTTGCGGAGAAGGTTATTGTGACTACCAAACATAATGATGATGAGCAGTATGTTTGGGAGTCACAGGCTGGTGGTTCGTTTACTGTTACGAGGGATGTGGATGGAGAGCGGATTGGTAGAGGCACTAAGATGACTCTCTTCCTCAAGGAGGATCAGGTATTATATTTCTTCTTGTTATTTATAAATTCGTTTATTATGAACAAGAGTGTTTTTTTTGTTTTGATTATTTTAGTCTTGATGATATATGTGCCATTTTTCGGAAGTCAGTTAGTTACCTGTTATGTTTGGGTTGATATTTTGATTTTTGTGTAACATGTATAGAGTGACAGCAGTTTTTAATTTCTCAACACAATGTTTACTTTCTTGAGGTTAAGTAGAATTGCTAGCAATATCATGTGATGTTCTGTGAAGTACCAATTAGTCATGGTTTAATATGCTTTCATAAGCATATCATGTTATGGCAATTATGTGAAGTTAAGTACCAATTACATATTTAGGCAGGAGTTATAGTTTTTCTATTCCGTGTTCATTATTGTCGTTGAGGATTAGGAAATCATGGCATATGGTTTAGTGTAGGATTAGAATTGCAAAAATTATTTTAAGCCTGTAATATTTACTGATAACTTTCTTGTGTTTGTGCAGTTGGAATATTTGGAAGAGAGGAGGATTAAGGATCTTGTGAAGAAGCATTCTGAGTTTATTAGCTACCCGATATATCTCTGGACTGAGAAGACTACTGAGAAAGAAATAAGTGATGATGAAGAAGAGGAAGAAAAGAAAGAGGAAGAGGGGGATGTGGAGGAAGTTGACGAGGAGAAAGAAAAGAAAGAATCCAAGAAAAAGAAAATTAAGGAGGTGTCTCATGAGTGGGAGCTCATTAACAAGCAAAAGCCCATCTGGTTGCGCAAACCTGAGGAGATCTCTAAAGATGAGTATGCTTCGTTCTACAAAAGCTTGACAAATGATTGGGAAGAACATCTTGCTGTCAAGCACTTCTCTGTGGAGGGTCAGCTTGAATTCAAGGCCATCCTCTTTGTTCCCAAGCGTGCTCCCTTTGATCTATTTGATACTCGCAAGAAGATGAACAACATCAAGCTCTATGTCCGGAGAGTGTTTATTATGGACAACTGTGAGGAGCTAATACCTGAATATCTAGGTTTTATCAAGGGAGTTGTTGACTCTGATGACCTGCCTCTCAACATCTCTCGTGAGATGCTTCAACAGAACAAGATCCTCAAGGTAATCAGAAAGAATCTTGTGAAGAAGTGCATTGAGATGTTCAATGAGATTGCAGAGAACAAAGAGGACTACAACAAGTTCTATGAAGCGTTCTCCAAGAACTTGAAGCTGGGAATACATGAGGACAGTCAGAACAGGAACAAATTGGCTGATCTGCTCAGATATCACTCAACTAAGAGTGGTGAAGAACTCACTAGCTTGAAGGACTATGTTACAAGAATGAAGGAGGGTCAAAAGGATATCTTTTACATCACTGGTGAAAGCAAGAAGGCAGTTGAGAATTCTCCGTTCCTGGAGAAGCTGAAAAAGAAAGGCTATGAGGTTCTTTTTATGGTGGATGCCATTGATGAGTACGCAGTTGGTCAGCTGAAGGAATATGATGGGAAAAAACTGGTTTCTGCTACCAAAGAGGGTTTGAAACTTGATGATGAGACTGAAGAGGAAAAGAAGAAAAAGGAAGAGAAAAAGAAGTCTTTCGAGAATCTCTGCAAAATTGTGAAGGATATTCTTGGAGACAAGGTGGAGAAAGTGGTTGTCTCTGACCGTATTGTGGACTCTCCCTGCTGTCTTGTTACAGGAGAGTATGGTTGGACTGCAAACATGGAAAGAATCATGAAGGCTCAAGCTTTAAGGGATAGCAGCATGTCTTCTTACATGTCGAGCAAGAAGACCATGGAGATCAATCCGGACAATGGAATCATGGAGGAACTAAGGAAGAGAGCTGAAGTTGATAAGAACGACAAATCGGTGAAGGATCTAGTAATGCTTCTGTTTGAGACTGCTCTATTGACATCTGGATTCAGTCTCGATGATCCAAATGTGTTTGCAGCAAGAATCCACAGGATGTTGAAGCTGGGGTTAAGCATCGATGAAGAAGAGGCTGCAGAAGACACGGATATGCCTGCACTTGAGGAAGATGGAACTGAGGAAAGCAAGATGGAGGAAGTTGATTAAGGTGCCCCCAGTTCGGTTCTGTAGTGAAGAAAAATTGGTCTGAGTTTTGTCCTGTCGAGTGTCAAATGTTGGTTTAGTGTTTCTTTTTCTGGTTTGTTATTGTCTTGTCAGTATTTTGTGTCCTGTTGAGTTGAATATCGATTAAGCATTTGATGTGATGAACATTACCCAATTTTGTACCTGCAAATTCTTGATCAATATAATTTTCTGTTTGGGTAATCTACTCTCGATTTCACATTCTGGCAAGCAAATTATATATACTCTATGCATAATCGCCATATTATGTTGGAAAAACTTAGAGAAAAAAGAAGATACCTACATTTTTGAAGACAACTTGTACTGCTATATTTCTTGTTTTCTTTTCCTCCTGTAAAACTCAAGGTAAACTAGCCATTATATATGCTTTACAAACATATTAAAACTAACTACTACTAAAACTAACCACTATTAATTAATGGGTAAATTACATGTACATAATTTACTCCATAACTCCACTAGCCCACTACTAAACAATTCTAAAACAATATTTTTCTCTAATAATTAATCTATTGCTAAATATCAAATAATTAAATAAACAAATAATTAATAACTAAATTTAAGATTATTCCAACATTCACCCCCATAATCTTAAATTTACGAAGCACTTTCTCTTCGCCTGTGATGCACTTCTCACCACCATTAATTTTGATGCACTATCTCATCAAAAACACTTTGGAGCACTTTCTCTCCAAAAACACTTTGAAGCACTTTCTCTCCACAACTCTAAAATAAAATTTCTTTCATGGCCTCTTGAGCCATGATATCTTTCTCATTATTTCCCCCGCTCATGTTCCTCTTTTATTTTTATTCTTGCTTCTCTTTCCTTTTCCACGTACCATTTCATCTTGATATTTCACTAAATATATATGGAGAAATTTTTAATACCATTTGAAATCTCAGATAAAAACTTAATATATATATATATAAATGTATGTATTTTTATAAGAGTCTCACAAGCCTTATAACATATAGCTCTGATGCCATGTTGAAAAAACTTGGATAAAAAGACACCTACATTTTTTTTTTTGCATTTGTAACATTGTGGCTTTCCTTTGTACCAGCAGTCTTTTCCTTCATGTTCCATCTTATGACAATGGTTGCATTGAACTTTGTTACATGTACCTTTTGAGGATGAAGCTTTAGCTAATAGCAGTCCCTCATTTTTTCCTCCAATTTCTTCCTCCCTCATTGATCTCCTTTGGATAATGGAATAGAGACGGAGAAATTGTTTGATGTCATGGAAAATATTAAGGATAATATATATATATATGTATATATATGTATATGTGTATATATATATATAGCTCTGATACCAATGTTGGAAAAACTTAGAGAAAAAAGAAGACACCTACATTTTTGAAGAGAACTTGTACTGCTATATTTCTTGTTTTCTTTTCCTCCTGTAAAACTCAAGGTAAACTAGCCATTATATATGCTTTACAAACATATTAAAACTAACTACTACTAAAACTAACCACTATTAATTAATGGGTAAATTACATGTACATAATTTACTCCATAACTCCACTAGCCCACTACTAAACAATTCTAAAATAATATTTTTCTCTAATAATTAATCTATTGCTAAATATCAAATAATTAAATAAACAAATAATTAATAACTAAATTTAAGATTATTCCAACATATTACACTTGCCAGTAAAATTGCAGTATGAGAAAGCTTGTTATCAAGGACCTTTAAGGTCTGGCTCCATCCAAATTGTGCACCAACATTGCTCAGTAAATTGCAACACTCACTTAGTTACAGCTCGCTGGTAACAATTGCTACATCAAAATATCATTATTCAGAGAACTATCCGTTTTGCTTTAAAAATGAGCTTGTACATTTAGAATGACAATGCATGAAATTAAATGATGATTTCCTCATCCTGCAGAACAGAGGGAGGGGGGCATACTTAGAAAAGACTTAACTATGGACTTGAACGCGCAGAAATAGGTAGTATTTGACATAAAGTCTTGTTTTTAATTTTTCAAGATAAAAATGTAACTGTATTCTCTTTTATATATAAGGATACATGTTAAATTATACTGTTTATGTATATAAACAAAGATTATGGGATTATTTTGTAAATGAATGTAATTTTAATATAAGCTAATAATATGCTAGTCAAATAAGTGGATTAATCAATAGCACTAATTTGTAAGTTTTCTTTTCATATAGAGAAAAAAAGACCAATCAAATTTAATTCATTAATTAAAGATTATGGGAGTATCTTGTAAATTTATGTAATTTTCATATAGACTAATAACATGGAATTAATTTAGTCAAATAAGCTCATTTGTAGGGATCTGTAATTAATAGCAAAGACTTATTTGTAAGTTTTTATTCAAATTAACAAAAAAAGATCAATCAAATTTAATTCATTCATTAAGTGACAAACTGGAATAGGAAATATCATAATGGGTATTAGAATTTGTAACGGTAGTTTTGCACTACAAATAGAGTGGAAAAGCATTCTCCATATCACACCATTATTTTTACATTTCACATTTCATACACAGCTAGTTATCATCAAAAATTTTATAGACACCGGAAAAGATGTCAACACTGGTTAAATGCTTAGTGATGATGTTGGCAATTTTGGCCTTTATAGTAAACCCTGCATGTTCAATCTCATGTCAAGATGCCGTTACCAAGATCTTGCCTTGTCAACCCTATTTGCTGGGCTTCGGAGGTGTCACCGCACCTTGTTGCCAAGCTGTTGCACAACTGAACCAGCTTGCTAGCTCTAAGCCGGAGCTTAAAGCATTATGTATTTGTTTGAAACAAGCGGCACAATTGTTCCACATCAATGTCGAGAGAGCTAGACAACTTCCTGGTCTTTGTCATGTTACCACTCCAATTCCTATTGATCCCAATGTTAATTGTGACATGTGAGTTATTGAGCATGACCTTGTGTCGTTTTTTTCCAAAAAAAAATTTCTAAGATTTGTTTATAAAGACATGATACGCTTATTTATTTGCTTTTTTTGTTTTGTTCATTTGCAGACTTCATTGAGCTGTCATATGCTCGGGAAGAACTCCAATGGCACTGTGGAAAAATAAAGTTGTAAAGAAGCAGCATATCAATTAGTTCCTTTGCAATCTTGAAAATAAGCTAACAAGTCTGGAATTCTTCATAGCTACATGTCTCCGTAACGTACTTATTAGTGTTTTACTAAAAAGATCTGATCACACACCCCGCTTGCTTTTTATTGAAGTACAAGAGATGATAATATGTTCATGTCAATGAAATTTTTATGTCAATATAAGTATGCATTTAGCTCTGGTTGTTAAACTCGAACTCTCTCCATGGTTTTGTGTTTATATATATACTCAGTAAGTCTGAAAATGGATTTGTGAAACATGTTTTAAATTCTTGTTCAATTTTAATATATATTAACACAATGAATATATACATTAAGAGATCCAACCGTGTACAAGATTCAAATACCTAAGTAATAACCAATCCCCTTGGTAGGAGTCATATAAGCTCTTAAAGAAATTATTTCCAGGAAAGAAAAATCTGACTAATTTTACCATATACATTAAACATAATATAGAGTAGCCATCATCTGTTTGTCATACAACCCAACTTGAGCAATTAGAAAAAATACTTGTACTTTCGGTAACAAGTACAATAGTAGAGTAGTAGAGATAAATAGGTTTGCCACCTTGTCACACTTGGCACTTCCTAATGTTCTACTCATTTGCTCAGCATATAACATTGAAATTTGATAATTAACACATTAATCAACCAAACCTTTCAATTGCTAATATGTTTCTTTTGTATCATCTAAATGTGGAAAAAAATAAGTGAAAGAGAACTCATTAATTACCAATGCAAACCGACGTCCAACAATAATGGGTGATATAGTGGCAAGATTCTCAGTCAAAGAGATGCTCAAGTACGCTAAAATGGCCTTGTAAATGTTGCTTCAATGTTAGGCCACATGTATTTTCACTGTTTTCATACAAACTAAAACACAATCACAAAACCTCGTGTTTTTACGTCTACAACATAATTTTTATGTAAATCAGGATTGCAATAAGCCGCTCCATAGTGGTAAAGTCTCATCTTGTCTGTTGGCCGAAGTAACAATAGTCGCATTGAACCCTCGAATATGTTCAAAGATCTCGTAATGCTCTCCCAGTTCAGGGGATAATTCGCAAAACCCCGTTTCCATCGAGAATTGAATGGAGTTTTCCCGTATTTAAGACCATAACAAGGTTTTTAGTTCATATTCCATTTGGCTTAATTGTGTTTTCGCGAGACCAATATGATAGAGTAGCAAGTAGTTTATAATCAGAATCTAGACCCTGACAAATTTGAGGTTCAAGTTCCAAGCCCGGGTTGTGTTTCTTCATCTTCACAAGGAAAACTAGAATGAACAAAATTATAGTTGGCATAATGGGATCTGACTATGTATACATTTAGAATTACTCGTAGAAGCTGCAATTTACCAATCAAGATAGCAACCATTAAACTTCTTATATTGAAGAAATAGTTTATCTCATTTCCCAGGTGTAAATAAAAATCTATGTTCTGCTACGGTGAACTTAAACATTTTTCTCTTAACTAGTGTGGAAGTATTACGAACTGAGAAATTTAAGGGAAGGACCTAGAGATGGACAAAAAATAAACTTCCTCCTATGTAAATCAACATCTCCAAAACAGACCATAATATCAAGAAAGTTCCGACAAATTAGATATAACAAAAAAATTCTCAGAAATTCTTAAACAATGCTGAAGGCATTAGAATTTAGATAGCAATCAACAAAATGTTCTAATTTTTCAGCATATCCCCAAATTTGCAGAAAGTACAAAAGTTGGGGGATAGACTCCAAAGAACAACTTTAACTAGGTGGTGCTCCACCGAAACCCCCAGAGCCACGCCCAAATCCACCTCTACCGCCACCCTGCATGTCCGCAATCAATAATTACACATTTGGGAAATTTAAAGGTCTAATTTCTCGGCACGCAAGAATGAGCATACAATGTATCGATGGTAAAATATACAAGTTAACTTGGACCAAATAAACACAAGTATATTTTGACATTGATTATAAACCAGTACCAACTTTTGCAGAGCATGAAACAACACATGTAATAGAGTTGCAAGGCAATTCTTTGGTAACGAAGTACATAGAATATGTATATTTTTTTTGTCAGAATAGAATATGTATTTGAATCAATTGAATATTTATTTAGCTCACACCGGTAATCTCTTAGTTACTCCATATTAGTTAATCTAGGTTATAAATATGTACTTGTGTATATGGAAAATATGGAAGGACATAGTAGGGATAGGACTATCTCATCCGGACAAATGACCACTTTTTTTTATCATATATCAACAGTGTTATATTTACACACACACACAAAACTAGGATTGGCTTTGGTAAAAACTATTGTTCTCTTAACTCCTATAATATCTTCCGACAACTAAATACGAAAGGAAAATCAGGTATCCATAAACATCAAGCAAAACACAAAAAGTTGAGGGAAAAAAATTCAATTGCATCAAGGATATAACCATCAACTATGATGAAGCTAAAATGTTATCAAACTATCCTATTATTTACTCAAGCTGCGGTTAAGAATTGCAATTTAAGGTTAAGTTCAGAATTCCGTGCACATTTTGACCTTTCAACATTGAATTACAACTAAACATGTAACACAATCATACGTAACCTAAAAAAATCAACAAAAACATCACCAGGGGAATTAGAATTACCCTGAATGCAGGCTGGTAATCAGCAGGAGCTCCTCCTTTTTCACCACCAAATTCACCAGGAGGACCTCTCGGTCCACCTCTGTACCCATCCCTGTCACCAAACCTAGGTCTTTCTCCCTCAAACCTGGACGGGCCACTGCAAATTAAACACCGCCAATCAATCCAAATCAGCTCAATTTAATTTAAACATAATAAGCAAACTTAATTTAAACAGAATTAGCGCTCAATTAGCTGAAACAGTTAAATATACCGTGGGCGATCGCCAGGAGGGCCGCCCATGGGACGGCCGAGAGGCCTAGCAGACTTCTTCAGAGTCGAAGGAACAATGTCGGATGGGAGATTGAGATAAGTCCTGAGAAACTCAATCCCATCATTGGTAAGGTACCAATAGTAATGCATCCAGGCAAATGTCTCACGCACATACTCTTTCGACTTAAAGCTCTGCATCAGCTTAATAACCTGTAGATTAGGGACATCGATATCGGGGTGTTTCGCAAGATTGTAATCCTTTTTTGCATAGCAAACCCCCTCTGTACAATATATCCATTCACCAATTCATTACATCAACATAATTAAACACATAAAAACACAAAATCAAAAAAAAATTAAAAAAAACTACAGATCCAAAAACAGTCTATACACACAGATATTATATGAGTACCTTGGAAGAGGTACTTGGAGATTTCTCTTCTATTCTTTTCAGTGATAATCTGACGATAATTAAAAAAATAAATAAAAATTAAATTATTGCATTTTGGATTAAAATGATGTATAAATTTATTTATATGAAGAATGAAACATACCATGATTCCTGGAATGAGATGAGGAGTCTCTGATGTTGTTGTCTAGCAGCTGCTGCGACTAAGCAAATGAATACATAAAACCCTAGAATTTTGATATGATATGTTACGGTTTTTATGGAGTCTTAATGTTTTTATGGGCTTTGTTTTGGTTTTTGTTGGACAGGTCCAACAATGTCTTTTTGATATTTAGACCCAAATTGCAACAAATTTCGGGGCCTTTTTAAAAAATACTTAAATTCAAAAAGATTTTTGTAAAATATTGCTATTCACAGACGTATGAGTTTGTTGCTTGTTGTTACTATGTACACTTATATATATATTTTTATTAAGTTAAATTTTTTTATTAAAAAATCCTAAAGCTAAAAAAAATACAAAAATACATTTTTTAATTTTTTATTTGCAAATTACGAGTTTTTAAATTTTTTTTAGCAAAATAATTTTTTTTACAACTCGATGCAATTAACTGCAATTTCGATGACTTTTGCAATTTATGCAAATAGAAACAATCTTTAATGCGACTAGTTATATATATGGTTGATTTTGAATGCATCTATTTCTGCAAATTTTTTCAGAAGAGAGTAAAATTATAAAAAAAAAACTTAGATTACGTAGTTTTTTGGTAATTTTCTCTAGATTGTACTGTAGTATTTTTGTGCTATAGATTGTTTAATGTAGTGCTATTATTTGTTCGCCTGCAAGTTTTTCAAGAGAAATATATATTTTTGTTTTGATTTTGAAAATAAGTACCTAATTTTGAAAGTATGGTAATCCAAACGGTTCTTTCTTGATTCTTTTCGGTAACAAATATTATTTAAAGTAATTAAATAATAACGACTCCTAATAGCATCTCCAATGCGAGTAAAATATAGATATTATCTAAAATTTAGTGAACATGTAAGAAATTATACTTTAACGGTATTAGGTATAATGATTAATTATATTTAAAAAATTATTATTTTTAAATTTCAACTGTTATTTTTAGTGAAAAAAATTACTAAAGAAATCCAAAGTAAAGTTAAATACTTTTTTATTTGATTTAAGTGAAAATAAAAATATATTTAATAAAAACATATTTGATGATATTATTGTAATATTTTAAAAATAATAAAAATTGGTTAACAAACATTAATTTTATATTTTATAAAACATTTAACTAAATTTTATTTATCATATTATTTTATTAGTATTTTATAGAATGTTATATTAAAATAATTATATAAGTAATTAATAAATTTGGTTAATAATGATTTTTTTACAGTTTTTATATAAATATTTTTACAGTTAACACTACGTAAAATTAAATAAAAAATAAATATATAATAATTATTAAAAAATAATAAATACATATAGGGTTCAATTCTTTTTGGCAGGAGATACCGTGGAAATTGATATAACTAATGGGGAGATGATCAACAAATTTGGAACACCAAATCCTGATATACATAATTT
Organism: Apium graveolens; assembly: GCF_009905375.1. Classification (NCBI taxonomy): domain Eukaryota; kingdom Viridiplantae; phylum Streptophyta; class Magnoliopsida; order Apiales; family Apiaceae; genus Apium; species Apium graveolens. The sequence continues at coordinate 231,233,147 of NC_133656.1, read as the reverse complement.
TAACTAATAGAAGAGACAGTTAGAGTGATTAAAATTTTAGATAATAGGTATATGATTGACACTTAGACAATTTTAGCTAACAGAGGTGATTAAGGTTGGAGTGGCTCTAAGTGGATATCGTTGATAAGACATATTTGAAGATTTAGGTGAAACGATTACTTTTTTAAGAAGAAAAAGAGAATGTTGCGAAAACAAGCAGCCAGCCACTTGCTTTCAGAAACAGATTAGCAATGAGGAGAGAATTATTCATTTTCTCTTGCAAGACCTTCAAGTATACTTCCTGCAAATTATATAATCTGCACTCTCTTTAAGGTAATATCTTAGACAATTTTAGTAGGATATACTACAAATAACATGCATAAAATGGTGATTTGGCACCATCTACCAATAAAGAACCAAAAAAAGCCCTCTACATTCTAATGTGTCTTACAACATGCCTAAACTCTTTCAGCAAGCTAAACTCTTTCAGCACTAACCCTTTTCTTCCCTTCATTTCACAACACTCGGCTGAAGAGACTGGTGTTAAATTAGGCAGTATGTACATAGTTAAAAGGAAAACTGTTTTATTTTACTTCACAATACAAAAGATTTCACAACAGGATATTGTGCTCTTATTACAACAAAGAAGACAGTAGTGCTTCCTCGTGTTGTCCCGAAGTTCAGCACACCAATATGCAACTAATGTTCTAAAGTTTTTCCAAAGTTCTGTGCATTAACACGCAACCACGGGTGACGGGTCCTGGTACTTTAAGACTGAAATCGGCAGCTCATTCCATACCAACTATTGAAGCAGGATAAATACATATAGAAGGGTAGATTCTTTTGCAGGGTAATACTTTTCCTTTGCCTACCCGAATTGAGCACCATGATCAGCTTGGTTATCTAGGAGATTATTAACCATATCATCAGGGTTTTCCTTCTCCTCGTCGATCTGATAGGATGAAAGCAACTTCCTCTGTATCAGTAGAACATGTATCAGATTATCGTGATATAATCTAATAAGCTATCGTCAAAACATTAAAAATACATTTACATGTTAATATGAGCATATAGAATGCTAATTGCACAGTTTCAGCACTTCCAAAGCCTGGGTTTATACAAATAGCAAATATGTATACACTACTGAAACAAAATATGCATGCTGTTGTTTAGCAAAAAAAACGCATGCTGTTAAAGGCTTTAAAAATCAAGACACCCCAATTTGCTGTCCTTGATCATAATAATTTACGAAATTTAGTAGCACGAACTAGCTTTTATCAAATGCTAGTTTTTATCAGGGAGAAATCATTCTTAATAAACTTACAAGAGGACTCAAAGTGCAAAGACAACTTACATGATCCTCAAACTTGGGGCTGGTCAAATTGATTGAGAGGTTTCTCATCAACAATAACACCTGGACATGAACCATAGAAAATACAATGTTAAACAAGTTCTAATTATAGAAAGAGCCATATTGTAGCTTCATAAACTTTATTTGCGTGTAGACATCCAGATAGACCTATCTAGTATCTACCACCATTGTCTAAAAGGTATTCACTACTCATTAATGTGGATTTGCTATAATTTGTTGTCTACAACTGGGTAACGCATAACAAATCTATCTCTTTGCTTAAACTATTTATAATTTTTTTGCAATATCATTGATATCAAATTCTGAAATTTGAGTTAATAATATCAAAACTTGTAACGAATCCAACAGCATACTATTAGTATATTGCTCCTTCCCAGCCGAAGCACACACAATGGTAAATTCAAGATATAAATGAGAACTACCAGCAGGAGACGTCAAATTAAGGAATCATCAACATAATTATTAATACAAATAGCTAATTAATTTTAAGGGTCATATCAACTTATTCCTCTAGCTCATAAGATTCATGACTGCAGGGAATTGTTCAGGTAAATCAATTTGTACTATGCCTTGGAGAGGGAAAATACGTTAACATCCACACACCAACCTCCCCTTAATATCACTAAAATGAAACTTCATTACTCGAAAAAAGGTTCAATAAATTATACCGTTTCAACATCTATTGGATCCATTTCTTTAAGTTTTTGCACGTGACCTTTCGTGTTTGGATCGAAAACACTGCCGATAAAGCTATATACCTCAGCGAAGTCGGGCAGAACTGCACGAAAACAAAAAGAGTATTAAGCAAAGATTAGCTACCACCATATACCACTTGAGCCGGTTTTAGTCCCACTCAGAAGAATGAAATGGACTTGTAAATCAAGAAAACAAACAAAATTATCTAGAAAAAAATTAAGAAAACATACCCAAAACTAACAATAACATCAGAAAGAGAAAGAAACACAACTGGTAGGTTGAATGTCCCAGTCCTCATGGGTAAACTTAACCCTCTTCTTAAATTGATAGATTAAAGGCACTCAAAAAGTTTTTTTTTTTGGCTAAATGAGAGAATTTAATAAAAGACTAAGGCCATCTCCACCTTAACTCTACTTTAAAACAATTTTAACTTCAAATTTTCAACTTTTTCACTTCATATTACTATTACATCTCCAACCATTACTTTATACATCCCTTCAAACTCTACTCTAAACATAATAATATATAACCTTATATACAGTCACACATACATGAAAACTCCATATCTCAAAACGTGTGTACACATATTATTAAATAAGCATGTGTCTTCACCTTTCAAGCTGCATATTGGTTCTTTATTATCACTTCATTTCTACAGTGTAGCTTCAAATTTGAAACTGAACAGTTGATTCCTTTATATTTGAAGATATATTGGAGTCGTTTTTACAGGTTTTAACTTTATTATTGAAGAAAAAGGTGCCTTTAAAGGCACCATTGGAGATGCCCTAAGAGTACATAATCTAGGGCATACCCTGCGGAAAAAATGAAAGCCTCGGCTAAGCATGAAAGCCAGCAGCCAACTACAAACTAGAAAAAGCTAATCTCGCACTAACAAGTAATGGGACAACTGGACAAGTATATGAACTATGTAGAGTCTGTAGCAGTAAATAATTGACAACATGTTTCATTTTTTAGGGCTTGGGATAAGACACAAATCTAAACTACTTCTTGGAATTCAAAAAAGTATGATCACCGGTGTTATAATTAACAGGCTGACTAAAACCAGAGGAATAGAGACTATGACATAATATCCTCAGGCAGACACTTAATTAATATAAATTTCTATTTTATTCAATCAAGAGATGAAGTCCGTGAAAGAACATTTAGAAAAACATGTTATAAAGCAAACATTCCATTTATATGAATGTTTCCCGAATGTTTTGTTTCAATATTGTGCTCTTGGACTCTTCAATACGCAGACACGACGTCTGACTGTAAAACTTCCCTCCAGAGTTATCAAAGTTTAAATAATAAGGAAACTGCATTTAAACTATGGATACCTGCAACTATAAGTTGAACCACGGAATATGACCTATATATAAATAACTTATATTAGCTACTTGTAAGTGGCTCACCCCTCAATGATGACCCATGATTCCTTTGATCATTCATTTCACATGTTGGTTGTGTTCTTGGTGTGCTTTCAGTACTACTGCAACAGTTATTTGCCATTGGCTGCCTGGCAGCTATATCTCCTGTAAGAGAAAATGAATAATAAATTATCGCACGAGTATAAGAAGCCGCAGACTACAAAAAATTACATCATAAAATACACTGCAAAATACTAATACAGATGACTGAACCTTTAGTCATATTTGAAAGAGCGACTGTTTGCATGGAGTTCTCAGTCTGGGAAGACGCAGCTGCTGTGCCCGCAGCAGAATTTCTTGGCAATGGAGAAGAATCTGGCCTTCGTATAAAACCAGTTTCAGGTAGAGAAGAAGACGCCTGGAGTGCCGATTTAGCTTGCGAGACAGGAGCTGTAACAGATATGATGCACAATCAAGTTACATTAAGCTTGACAAGTCAATTATGAGAAAATAAGGAACCGTGCGAACCATTTTTAGAAGCTTTCTGTGGATACGGATGAGAAGCTTTTCTTTTTGGCCTTGGTGGAGGTAGATGTTCATTAGTTCCACTTTTCTGAACCTTCATAAAGTACTTCTGTGCATGACTTCGTATCTGCACATTATAACCCCACTCGTTATAAGCATCAGTTTCCATTTGTATGACTTGGCATACAATTTTTGTAGATCCAAAAGAGTGAAATTCTATTAAAGTATGCATTATAAAATTGGAATATCTATGGTAACATAACATCAGAAACATAATCTATACTATTATATCAAAGCCAAACTTAAGATAAACTGTTGGTCAGTATTATGGACTCAACGGACTAAATTGGCATCAACAGACTTTATAAAATGGACTTACTAAAATCTAATACAAACATTCTTATTAAAATCCAATACAAAGTGATGGCATAAATTTACAATCCGAAATCATAATAATTCGCTAATCCTAGAAATAGTATATATCTCTATCCAATTTAGGTTTGTTGTTAGCTAGTAAGTAATGAAGTACATATCCTATATTTGTATTCATGGAAAGAAATTTATAGTTATATGCAACTGAAATTACCTGGATGACAGTCTTTGAACCAATAAATGCTTCTATCTTTTTCCAATCCCGGTCAAAGCTATGCACATCAAATCAAGGTTTAATTAGTTGATTGCGCCAAAGCATGTAACACATTCAATAAACAGTTTTTGCTTTTTAAATTATTATAAAATAAAATTAATCAAAACAGCTAGACACCCATTGGAAGGACAAAAATGATTCAGTAAGTTTTGAGTGAATAAAAACAACCTCTAGTGAACATTAAATGATCACGTCACCCTCTATATTGCTTCATCCTTTTTCAAATTAACATGAAATTGTGCTTCTGCTTATTTTACTAACAAAACTAGTGCTACATATCTTCTTTATCAAATAGTTTGTTCTTTTTACTCACCGGACATTTTTTATACACCACATATTCTCATTCTTCACGTAACCATTGCAAGCTGTAGTTTGTACAATCACTCCCCTGAAATGTACTGGTGAACACGATTTTATAGCGTGATATAACCCCGCATCTGTTTATTGCTTAACTTTCTGTTTCTTAGACTTTTGTATATGCCTTGACTCTTATAATCCATGTCGGACACTTAACACTCGGATATCGGAAACTAGTATGACCACTGACACTTAATTTTCGTTCCAAGGATATACAAAATTTCAGAACATTGCACAGTCATAATCCACAAGGTGAAATAAAAAGTACTAAAATCAGATAAACCATTTATCCGTTATAGAATCACTCAATATGTATTTACAGTACTTTCATTTCCTTATAAACTCCTAGAAATTTGAAATTTTCGTGTGATGGACAAGTTGTTGGCAAGTGAAAACTGAAAAATACTTGATATCTAATGCTAGAAGGTAAATCTAATTACACGCATAACAGCACTGACACTTGTTCAACCAGTTAACATCTTTGTTTGATTGGCCAGTACTTGCCATTAAGATGGGATGCAAAACAGGAGGAAGACCGTAACATCAACCCATTCATACAATAAAAACGTCTACCCACTGCCGCAAGACGAGTACAAATCATAAAATAGTAAAATGTACATTCACCTATTGGATGCTGAATTTATCAAATTAACAAAAAATCAAACCCTCCAAAATTTACATTTCCCAATTCCAAGCGAAAATGTGAAATGCCAACTATTTATGCACCCCTGAGTCTTCCAGCTAGGTAAATAACTACTAAATACCCAAAAACATTACAACTCACAATTCAGAAGCACCTAAAATACCCCCAACTCAACAAAATTCATCAAAATCTAAACTTTCAACACACCACAACCTCAAAATCATAATCAAAACACAGCCATGACCCACCATCAAATTACCCCTAAAATACACCCAACCCAAATATCACAAAAAAAACCCCAAAAATCAAGAAAAATGACAACAAAAGAGGCTAAAAAAAACTCACAGATGAAGAGCTTCAAGAAACTTGTCATGCTCAGGATCAGTCCAGCTCTCTCTAGACTTAGTAATAGTATATGGCTTTCTGATCTTCTTGGACAAATCATCCGACAAACCCGGGTTCGAACCACCTGGCTGACTACTAAAAGCTCCTATATTAGGAAGCGCCATGCCCATTTGAGGATCCAAGTAGAAATTCTCAGGTGGGTTTGAATTTAATGAGACCATTAACAAAGTAGCAGCAGTTTTGTAATAAATATCTGAAGGTGTTTGATAAAATTGTGTGTGTTTAATAAACACTGTTTATATATGTTTGTGTGTGTGTTTCGGGTGGTCTGAAGCTGGTCTTAGAAAAGTGTTAAGACAGGGTGTTGTGGTCAGTGGTTTTGTTCGCCTACTTGCAGATTTGCTTGGTCTGGGTTTGATTTGGCTTTGTGTTGTGACACGTTGGGATTGTCATTTGATCGTTTGGGGGTTCTGTGGGAATGGACGGTGGAGATTGTTCCTGGATTGTCTGTTTTATGATGATGCAGTATATCATGTGCGTCGTATGGCTACTAAACACTGCACATGCATTATGAATTGTTTTTTTTTTCTTTCTAAAGAATATTCACTAGAATTATGAGAAGTCCCGGTTGGTCAGAACTCAGAAACCATCAAAGTCGACCGAGTGCGCGAAGCTATTGGAGCCTATCCAATTTTCACGATAACTATTTTAATCACGGAAATTTTTATATATAAATGCTTATAATATTGGGTAATAATTTATGGAGGTTTGTAGAAAAATATTATTTAAAAAATATTAATATATATTTATTCATTTTTTATCATATATAGTCATAAATTTAATTATCAAATTCAAAATGAAGTTGCATAATTGTTTTCTTTAAAAATTTATTAAAATTTAATGAAATAGTTTAAAAGGATTTTATAGTACAATTACAATAAAATCACACTTATTCAAAATTATTTTACAGTAAAATCAAATTTAAAATCAATTTTTTTCAAATTTCAATTGTTAAACATTTTATTATATTTAAATATTATTATTATTTTACATTAACAACGAATTTGATGAAATTTTATAATAGACTAAAAGGTTCTCTCGTAAAAAAAGACATATATATATATATACATATATCACTATGTTAATTTTTTAAAAAAAAACACTGAAGATTATTAAAATTCTAATTCGCAAATAATGTGCTAGCCAAGTGAATTACACAAAATAACTTTATTCTTCTATATTATTAATTATTTTAACAAACTCATCATTGATTCATTAAATTTTGGGTCAATTTTGTTTCAAAATTTATCATAATGATATTTATAACATTGATTAATAAGCGAAATTCCTTTTTACATGATACCAAATTTGATTTCATCTTATTTTAATTACACTCCATTTTGATTCCACCCCAGTATAATAATGTTGTTTTTTATATAACTTTATGTTACGTTATTTATAACGAAATAATAGAATTGTTGATTTTTTATTATAATTGTAATTCCTATTTCGGGTTCACCTCCATAAGCCTGTTTCTCGTATAATTCTATAGTATATTTTAATAAAATAATCAAATTATTAAAATTTTATTATAATTACAAAAATTTATTATAATCATAACACAAATAACGTACCTTTATTTTGGTTTCACCCCGGTATTTTTATTTTTGATACAAATCTATATTATTTCATTTTTACTTAAATAACTAAATTGTTGGAGTCGTATTATAATTACGACTCATATTTTTGTTTCAGCTCCGATATCCTATTTATCAAATAACTCTATATTAATTTTTAATAAAATACTAAAATTGTTAAAATCGTAACATAATTATAATATTTTTATTATATTCATAATGCATATAACATATTTGTCACATATATATTACATCTTCTTTTACAACTATTTTAAATAATTATAGATAAACAAAATAACAATAACAATATTTTGATTCATAATTTGTTTTCACCTTTATCTTCATTTCGCCTCTAAATTCATATATGTTCTATGGTCCTAAAGTGTTTTTTATATAAATTATTATGATTGTTGATATCTATTATAATTATAATATATTATAATAAATAATATATTTAGACAATGATGGTGATGTATGATGAGATAATGTCTCATTACTCCACTTTCAAAAATAAAAATAACTACCGGCAAGAACAGTGCTTAGATACCCGCCAAATATGTAAATCACTTGTGTGTATTCATATTTTTTTGAATTATACATATTGATTTTAATTAAAAAATTTAGTCTCTGCATATTCAACATGCATATTTTTTATAAAAAAAAATATACATATTCAATATTCATGTACCTGTTAACAAAAAATATATATACAAAACACGCATGTGTGTGATATGTATTCGATACACGCATTATGCATACTAACCTATAACCCGTGCGATGCACGGACTAATTATACATTTATAATTTTATTATTTTCTAAAAATAATTAATAAAATACGATAATTATATATTATTGAGATTAATGAAATTAAATATTTACATATTATTTTTGTATGTATTATATCGAATGATTCAAAATTTAGATAGTTAAATTTAAAAACAAAACACTCAAAATATTATAAATGCTATGACTATGGTTCGAGTTATGAAAATAGAACTACAGGGACAAATTTTTAGAAGATGTTAAGAATTTTTATGTTAAGAACTCTATTAAAGTATCTAATATGGATGACATAATATCGATTTGCGGTCATAGGCGTGAAGGACAAATTGTTACATAATTTTATCTGTTGAGATATTTTATGGCGTTAGTTATTTACTTTCATTATTTATGTATTTTTTTTGTTTTAGTCAATTTATAACTTACCTATTTTGAGTCTTCCATGTTGATATTTTCTGTTCAAAACTGTTTTTCAAGTGATTGATATAATATCCTGAGAGATGGAATACCGAGGGTAACACCGAGTTACTTGCATTGCCTCTCTTAGGCCCTAAAATACATTTTTTCGATTTTGATATTACAAAACTTCTTCGACTGCCACCTTTAATCCAAATTATGATTTGGTATTATTTTTTTGTAATTTTGTTTTTAAATTTTTTCATGGTTTTTTAATTATTTTTGTTATATTATAATCTGAATTATTAAAACTAATTTTGGAAGGTTTTTGTTTCCCTACAAAAGAGACAAGAAAGGAGTTGAGTGCGATTATATATTACTGAGATTAATGAAGTTAAAATATTTACGTATTATCTTGTATATATTATATTATTGAATAATTCAAAATTTAGATAGTTAAAATTTTAAAATGTCGTGTTACTTTGGGTCGCTTCACACAAGTGCATAGACTATTGAAAAGTGGGAGTTTTGAATAGTAATGGTGTATATGGATGATTTGGTATTGTTTTTTATAATATTATTTTTTTGTTTTTTTCTTGATTTATTAATTATTTTGTTATATTATAGTTTGAATTATAAAAAAAAATTGGAAGGTTTTTATTTTCCTACAAAAGTGATAAAAAAGAAGTTGGGTGCGATTAGAAATCAAGTTGGATAGTAATTCAAAGAATTTGTAGTTATAGCAGATACATGATTTAATTTTTTAATAATTTATAAAAGATAATAAGTATATATTATTGAGAGTAATGAAATTAAAATATTTACGTATTATCTTGTATGTATCATATTATTGAATGATTCAAAATCTAGATAGTTAAAATCTTAAAATGTCCTCCTACTTTGGGTTGCTTCCGCATAGACTATTGAAAAGTGGGAGTTTAGAATAGTAATGGTGTATGGGGATGATTTGGTATTGTTTTTTAGAATATTGTTTTTTTTACTTTTTTCTTGATTTATTAATTATTTTGTTATATTATAATTTGAATTATAAAAAAATTGGAAGGTTTTTATATCGCTACAAAAGACATAAAAAAGAAATTAGGTGCGATTAGAAATCAAGTTGGATAATAATTTATAGAGTTTGTAGTTAATAAGTTATATCAAATACATGATTTAATTTTTTTTAACTAAATTATATTTGTTTAAACTTTATTTTGGAAGGTGTTAACATATATTTTAGAAAGGTGTTAAGTGACCGAGGAAACGAAATCATGGTTTGCTTATAATAGTATAGTATAGATTCTTGTTTACTGAATATTTTGAACAATTCTTTCCGTCATTGGATATTTGTGTATTCTAAATAGAAAAGTGGATATTTTGATACAACTACATTTATTATTATAATTTCGTAATTACCTAAATAAAATAATTTGGCCCGTGAATATCGTGTAATCTTTCGATAGTTTATAACAAGAAGAACATTAGTATATATTTTCCCAAAACGAAACCAGTTTGAAATAAAAGTCTTAACTGGCGGATTAAATTTATCTATTTTGAATAAAATCGTTAGATAAATAAATATTTTACTTAATTTTTCTTATTATATACTTGAAAAAAGTCTTTCAAGTATTTTTCAAAATTAGCTTTTTGATAGCAAAAAAATATTTCAAAAGAATAACTATCAAAAACTAATATCAAGATTTTTATTTGTTTAAACCTCTAATTTGATTTAAAAGTAGCATGGAGTATAATTTTAGTTGCGGAATGCGGATGGAAATTGAGCAGCGGTTAAAGGCCCAAAATAATGTCGTATGATTAAAAAAAGTCCGAAACAGCTCAAGAGGGCCCATTTCTAACCTTAAAGGAATGTTCCAACGATAATCCTGAACTTTAATGTCTTTTTGTAAAAAAAGGAAAAATGTTTTTTGGTTTACTTTTCTTCTTCCTTTTTTTTTGCAGAAAAATCACTGGCGATCACATGAAGCTGTATTTTTCTAAAATTGAAATTTAAATATAAAATTTTTATTTCAGTTTAATTATTTATGCAAATATCCCCTAGTAGTTAGAATAACTATAAATAAGTTTAAAAATGTAAAAGAATAATATTATTACAGTTTAATTCCGCTGTAAACTTTATTTATGCAAATATTCTCTAGTCGCTACCAAAATTATGAATAATTAAAAAATTATTATTATTTAATAATCTCTAATAAAATGGAACTTAACTCTTAAGTTAATTATTATTATAATTAACTTGACTATTTTGTTAGGACCCTTTTGATATCATATTTTCTGTACTAAACCAGGAGTCTTTATCAATTTCAAAATTTTGGATTAAGTTATTATATAAGCGTACTTGAAAAAACAAGAAATTTTATGCAGACAACACTGCCAAATTACAATTATGCATATGAGTTTGAAATCAAGAATCGGGTTAAATTGATATGAGATTGAGGAATGATTGCTCATATAATGTGTTTGGTTCAATGTTATAGATAATCTGTTTAATTTTAATATAATTAAAAGTTCAATTGCTTTCTAATATGATAAATAAAAACATATTATATAATACATTGAAATTAAGTTTTTATACAACTTACAAACAAAAATTTAATAAACATGCATATGATTGGTAAAATAAAATTCAAACAATTAAATTATAATTTAATATTTGTTAAGAAATTAATATATAACTAACTGACAATAAATAAAAATAATAATATTTATTTTAAAATTAAATAATATATCATTTTTAAAATATATGTATTAAAATTGTATTTAACTAATATATAAATATGTTTGAAATAATAAAAAAAAATATATACCTCATGCCCTTTTTCCAAACTCACCTTTCACATGTAGGATGAACCAAACGACCTTTAATTATTAGATTCAGTAGTAGAAGTAAAATGATAATTGAACTGAATTAACAAAAAACCACTGCCGAAACTGCACTGAACAATTAAGGCTTGCAAGCGTCGTTCCATGGGAGCTCGTGGTTGCCAGTTGGCAAATTTCTCCGAACAATTCTAGGATTCAAGTTTTCTAGTATTACAAAATTGAGGCTGGCGGCGGGGATAGGTCTGTGTATACATTGAAACTGGTTACTGTACAGTCATCTCTTTATATTTATATTAGAGCATCTTCAATAACCTCTTCAAACAAGTTTTTAAATCAAAATTTAAAAAGTATGTCAAAAAACCAAGTTTCAACAAGCTCCTAGTAGCTCTTAAAAACCTTAAGAATCTCTTCTCTCTACTCTCTTTTAAGAGCCATTAGATAACTCTTAACTTCTTTTAGTTAATAAAATATTCACATGCACATGTTTCATTTCAAACATTTGTCATGCACAATTTGAAATATGAATAAAATATAACTTAAGAGGCAAAATAAAGATTATTGTTGGAGTTAGACACGAAAATCTATGTCCTCACTTGCTAAGAGTCACATTGTTTATATTATATTTAAGAGTATACTAAGGGACCGTTGTACATGCTCTTGAACTACTAAAACTCTAACACAAACTCCAAGTATTTCTCTATTCCCCCTGTTAAGTCATTCAGCATCTATTCCCCCTGTTAAGTCATTCAGCAGACTCTAATGTTTGTTAAACTATTTTAATATTAGTAATACATTTTCCCTATGTTTGTTAAACTATTTTAATATTAGTAATATATTTTCCCTCCAAAATATAGTCACCATTTCACGCTCCATTATGTTAAACTCCTGCTATCATGTGTATGTTGTGCAAATGTTTAGGACATTTTATGTACTTGGTGATGTTACTACTGCTGCTCTATGTCCTGGTGACACCACTTGTTCTCCTGCTATCTATCTCAACGGTTTTCGACTATCCGTGATTAAAAAAAATTCATCATCTGGTTACCTGATTTTTTAGGCTTACTAATAATATTTCATTTAGTGGATATGGATTTGGTATATTTGGTTGATATATCATCATAACTAGAGGTTTTGAAACAGCAGTAGCGTTGCTTCCATCGGTGATCAATTGTTGGTATTCATATATGGAGTGGTGACCAATTGTTGGTATTTAGAATGAAGTCAGTTGCATATGTTCATATATGGAGTTATATCTATGGAAAATAGAATAAAAAAACAAACAGAAAAAATATTGAGGAAGGCTTGTTGGAACATGTCCAAATAATATGACTTAAAAGTCTACATAATATTTATTTTTATAAGGAGTCTATCATTAACTCTTGGAGTTGCTCTAAAACTATTAAATAATACTGCTTTCTTTCGTCCCACCCGTTTGTATACATATGGGATATACACAACAGATGTTGGTAAAAAAAAGTAATTTAGTAGAGAAAAATAAAAAAATGGATAAAATGATGGGACCGAAAAGTGAATAATGATGTGACCAGTTAATATTTAATGTATAAAGTGATCGTGGTGGAAAGTTGAAGTGGATAATAGTTAATTTTAATATTATTAAATTTTATTAATTTTGGAATGTATAATTTAGTAGGAAAAACTAAGAGAAGTGATAAAGTGATGAATCGATTAATATTTAATGTATAAAGTGAGCGTACCGGAAGAAAAAAGTAGATAATAACCACTCCCTCCATCCCTTTGAATTGTATACCTTTTTTTTTGGAAAGCAACCATATATATAACTGGGACAAAGCCCAATAATCCTTAAAAACCAGCCCAATTGAAATTGGGTTTAACCATACTTAGCTTCATCAAAACAAATATCATAAATCACACCATAATCCAGCATAATTAACCACTAAAAACTGAACTTTAAACTAAATTATCTTAAATTAAAATTAACTAATAAAAAACTATTGGACTTCCCTAACAGTCTTCCCCCTTCAGCATCTTCACTCCAGTGCCGCTTCACAGCTCCATTCCTGCACACCATCAGCTCCATTCACCCCTGCAACAGGCAGACCCACCACAATCTGAAGCCCTTCCATATCCTCTTCATCATCAATGCCCGCACCCACTGCATCTGCATCCACTTCCTCATCATGCAACCTTATTCCCTGGTTCTGCACTCCATTAATTTATGCCTCCTGAGGCACATCGACTTCCTGAGGATCCAGCACCCCATCTTCCAGAACATCAGCTTCGATCTCACCTTGTCTAACAACCCTGAACCTTTACTCAATACTTCCCAACCCCATGTCTAAGTACCAGAACTCTTCAATTCTCCCAAAGTCCCTTTTCACAATCACCATCCTATCCCAGTGGTTAGCCCCATACTCTGCCAGATATGCAGCTAGCACATTGGCTTCTCTATCAACCAACCTAAGCTCACACTTATAGTTCCTATCAGCCTTCCTTTGATTTAGCTGTCACAAAACATATGCGTATTGAGGCCTGCCACCAAGAACCGTAGAATTAAACAACTCCCAATATGCATCTACATGTTCAATTTCCAAGATCACCCTCTTATACCCCGTATAATACGCCTCCTTCAGCCCCTTTAATAATGCATGTAACTCGTTCTCCCTCTGATCACCCAGATCCAAAGACCCACCAGTCATATGCAAAATGAACCCCCCAGATAATCTCTAAACACTGCACCTATACACGAATGCTGCCCATTTGGCAAAGCTTCCTGTGAAAAATAGTTATGCACATTGCACTTCACCACCCCCGTACTTAGCATCAGCCACCTTGCATTAACATTGATGTTCCCTTCCTCCATTAAAACCCCAATACAAGACTGTAAACCCTACAATTAAACTCTCTTTACAAAGAAATACTAATGATTTTCTGAACAGACAAATGTGAAAAATGTCTACCTGCAAAGAGTCTCTTATATACTACCCCCAATTAATTCCCCAAGAGACTGTCATAATAACTCTATAGCCTCAAAACTATTCCCCAACACAACGGTTTAGGTTTCCAAGAAGGGATCTAAAAAACCTTTCCAGATTCCCCAAGTAAAATAATTACACTACTAGTAATCATAACTAGGCTATTTAATATCTAAAAATCTACTAAATTCTAATAGCCGAAATTACTTTTCTAATGAACAACAATTCTCCTATTTAATCACCTCCAAATTATTCATAAAAACTCCCATTTTTGCATGCCCATCCGTAATTTCATTCCACCTTCTATTAATATGCTTCAACTGAACATCTAACAGCTTTTCATTCCACATTTTTTTCTGAAGCTCACCCAAATCAGTTTTCTTAACTAAATTCTCATTATCTGACAGCACCAAGATATGTTTACTAGACCACCTGCTATCCTTGAGCAACTTAAGAAGAATTTCCAAAGCAAATCTCTCCACCTCCAACACACTAGGAAGAGATGCAGGCCCAACAAACTGCAATAATTTTTTACCTGCAATATTTTGAACTAATCCACCAATGCCAGCTAAAATCTTGCCTTGAACATCCCTTTTAAAACTTCCATCTATAAATGCCATAATATCAAAATTACCTTGCTTTATAAAATCTGTCCACAAGTCCTTCTCACTTGAAGTTACTACCCCAACTAGATTAAAAAACCACCAATCCCTTCTCTTTATACTGATAACCCCATTAGCCAAACACCATTCCAAAGCTCTACTTTAAATCAGAATATATACCTGTTTGTAATCTGGATATTTGCTATCAAAGAGATTTCTATGTAGCTAAATTGTCCATATGGTAGCTATTAACACACTATTCCAAACTGATTTAATACCTTCATGATGAAAAACAGACTTTGATCTCCACATAGAATCCCAATCTACAATATATACCATTGAAACTATCCCCCACCAACTTAATACCAAAATCCAGATTTTCCTTGAGAAAATACATTTTCAAAAAATATGTTCTTGGGATCAAAACCACATAGCAAACAAATCTTACATTTACAGTAGTCATGCATTCTCTGAGCTAACCAGATCTTTGTTGGAACAATTTTAGATTTTACTTTTCACAAGAACAATTTTACCTTCTCAGGCACCTTGTATTTCCAAATGTATTCCCATTCATCACATTTCACTACATCACTTTTGATCAGCAATTCATAAGCAGCTCTAGTGGTATATTTATCCTTAGCTGGTACCCAAATAATCATATCCTTATTAGCAGAAAAATACACTGAGTTCACTATAACCCCAAGCTCCTCAAATTCCTTTAATTCCCAATTCCTCAACTTCCTCTTCCAAAATACTTCACCACTCTTCTCATAACAATCCCATAAAGACTTGAAAATGCTTACTTCCTTCTGCTGTAACTTAGAAATGTTGTATAACTAGGGAATCTGTCCATAATGGTTATATCTTTGAACCAAAGATCTTCCCAGAAAAGAGATGATTCCCCATCAGCAAATTCCCATCTCACAGCTCCAGACCTAAAATATCCAGATTCAGAATGCTTAGGAACTGCCCCTAATATGTCCTGCACCATTACTGAGCATGATTTCTGATTGCTCAACACCTTTATACCCCCACCCTGACCACAACCATACTTGTCTCTTAACGATACATTCCAAGCCATCTTTCTCTCAGCTTGCCATTTAAACCACCACTTACAAAGCAATAATGAATTCATATGCTGCAAAGAGCTCAAACCTAATCCTCCCCGTTTCTTTGATTTGCGAACTGAGCTCCAAGCTATTAAATGCATCTTTTTGCATTTATCTCCTCTATCATCTGCTGAATTTCCCCAAATGAAATCTCTTCTAATTCTTTCCAACTGATTACAAATTCCCACTGTTACTTTATGTAATGCAAACCAATATATTGGTAAACTATCCAAAGTTGACTTAACTTAAGATAACCTCCCAGCTTGATTCAAGCTATCTCTTTTCCAATTGGCTAATTTATTTCTGAATTTCTCCACCAATGGTTTCCAAAAGACTGTCTTTCTGGAGCTAATACCAATTTGACTTCCTAAATAAACCAAAGGCCAGACTCCTATCTTGCAACCCAACTTATCTGCCATATATTCCAATTCTAGATTTGGAATGTGACAAGAATATATGTTGCTTTTTTGGAAGTTAATCTTCAAACCAGAAAGCAACTGAAAGCATTGGAGTACTTTTATTATTCCCAAAATTGATTTCTCATTACCTTGTAGAAAGACTATTGTATTATCAACATACTGTAAGTGAGAAATGTTCTTACCCTCCTTTCTCATCTGTAAACCCTCAATGATTCCTTGTTCACTTGCTGTATTTAACATTTTGCTTAAGACCTCTCCGGCTAGATTAAATAGCACAGGAGAAAGAGGATCCCCTTGTCTAATTCCATTAGACATGCTGAATTCTCTAGTAGGTGTACCATTGACCAGATAAATAACCTAATTGATTTAAAAAGATTTTCCATCCACTTGATCCATCTGCTCCCCAATCCCAAACACTTTAGATTTTTGAACAAAAAACTCCAATTCACTGAATCAAAAGCCTTCTCAAAATCCAACTTTAAAATCAGTCCTTTATTTTTTGAGGTCTTCATAAAATGGAAAACCTCATCTACTATCAAGATGCTTTCAGCAGCCTGCCTACCCTTTACAAAAACAATTTGATTCACCCCTACTAACTTATCATAAACTGAGTTTAGCCTATTTGCCAATACCTTAGTTAAAAGTTTAGTAACACTATTTATTAAACTTATAGGTCTGAACTCACTGAGCTTATTTGGCACCCTGACCTTTGGCACCAATGCTATGAATGAAGAATTAAAACCTTTAGGAAGAACTCCAGTACTAGCAAACAAATTAAACCCTTCCAAGACTTTAACCTTCAAAAAATGCCAAAATTCCTTAATATACTTCATATTAAAACCATCTGGCCCTGGAGCTTTATCATTACTAAATAATTTCAATGCATTTACTATCTCCTCCATACAGAAATCCCTTTCCAAAAACATCACTTCTTCATCATTTAACCTTTTATCGATTAATGATCCCAATTCAAAACACTCCATCTTCCTTGAATTAAAAATATTTTTAAAATACTTGTAGAAAGCCATTATGACCTCCTGAGCTCCAGTTAAGACATTTCCGTCCACTACAACTTTGTCAATTTTAATTCTGCATCTCCTTCTCTAAATCAGTTTATGAAAAAAATTTGAATTTTTGTCTCCTTTCAGATTCCAATGTATTCTTACTTTT
Organism: Apium graveolens; assembly: GCF_009905375.1. Classification (NCBI taxonomy): domain Eukaryota; kingdom Viridiplantae; phylum Streptophyta; class Magnoliopsida; order Apiales; family Apiaceae; genus Apium; species Apium graveolens. Next base: position 231,215,305 of record NC_133656.1, on the reverse strand, counting down.
TGTCTTAGCATTGAGTCCCTTTTCTTGTAGCTTTCAGCTAATTCTAGTTGACACTTAACAACTTCCTCTCCTCCAACATGGCTTCTATCCATACACTCCAATCTAATTTCCACTTCTTTAATCTTAATATCTAACTTATCCTTAGATCCTTTACACCATTATTTCAGCCCCAACTTAAACTTCTTTAACATGACTTGGAAATTTTCTTGCATTCCTGATTCTTTACCTTGCTTCCAAAATTTCTCCATTTCCATCCTAGCCTTTTCGTCAGACAACCACCAATTAAATGCCCTAAAAGATACCGGTTACTTTGTACTTTTACTAACATACAACAACAAAGGCCTATGATGCGATACCATCATGTTGAGTGCCAAAACTTCTCAGTTATCAGCAGCATACCAATTATCAGTCACCAAAAACCTATCTAACTAACCACACCTCCCAACAGACCCATACCAAGTGAAATTCTCATTTACCATCCCAATTTCACACAAATTATTACTCCTAATACAAGCCTTAAAACCCTGTACACCCAACCTTCTATATGTGCAAATGCAATTGACACTCTCTTTCTCATCCATAATACTATTAAAATCTCCAACTACAGATACCAAATTATTACCTGCAATAACTAAATTTTTTGATATCTCCACCCACAACTACCTCTTACCTTTTAAATTTAGAGGACCATAAACATTGACTACATGAAAAATGTCATTTATCAAGTTGCATTTGAACTGAACCTACTGCCACGTTCTTCTGGAAGCCAAACCTAAGTATTTGAGACACAAACTGTCCCATGCCATGATCAATCCCCCTGACAAACCCTCTGAATTCTGTATTAGCCATCCTACCTGATCACTATCCCATATGGATTTTTCCCAAAACTTCCTCCAGTCCATACATTTTGTTTCCTACAAACACAATATATTAACCCCTCTAGATCTGATCAAGTCTTTAACCATCCTCCTCTTCACACCATGACACAACCCTCTACAATTCCAAGATATTATTCTTATATCTCTTACTGACATAATGGTTTATTTTTACTAAAAAACTACTTCACTTACTAAATCAACTTACAGCTCTCCTTGTTGCAACTGTTCTGCTATTCCATTAAGAACAATCTCTCTATCTCCTAACACCGTTAATCCCATTTGCTTAGCACATTCTATTATTTCTCTAGCCGCTTCCTTCCTCTTTATCTCTATATTTTCTGCAAAAATCTCCAAACTGCCTCCAACCCCTAAACCAGGGCCTAGCTTTTTATTTCTTCCAAGATACTTCCTACAACCCAAATTAAAACCACCTTTCAAATCAAAAGGATTGTTAAATTTTCTACCTTTCTTTTTAGGTCTTCCAACTCCTTTAACATTGAACTTAACAATTCCATTACACAAAGAGCCCTGGGAATTGGCAGCAAAGACACCAGATTCAAAGTTGTCAGACATTTCAACTATATCTTTTGTCTCCCTAAACTTCAACTCACTTAGAGAATCCTTACTAGAAGATAATGATTCTACTCCAACCATTTCTTCTGCAGCTTTACCCTTTACCAAATTCAAATTCCCCTATCCTCTTTATCCACATCCAACATCTCTCCCTCCTTACACAATTCTTGCTCCCGAGGAGCAACTAAACTTCCCTTAGTGCAACCTTTGCTCCCATTACTTACTACTACTGAATTAGACTCCTCTACCTGTCTAAAATCCACTTCCTTGACTACATTCAAATCCTTATCCTTAGATTCCATTCTACTATCCTATTTCCTAACTCTTGATATTATCTCTCCATCAGTTAAACTCATTGGACCCATTTTATTCTTCAGCTTTTCAAAATTTGGGCATGCAGGTTAAGAAAAATTATAATTTTATGAGAAAAAAATAAGAAAAATGTGTAACTTTATTGTATAAAGTGAGTTTAGTGGAAAAAGATAGTGGATTTAAGCGGGTATAATTGATTTTTACTCTATCCGTCCCGTTGAGATGTATACGTTTCGTTTGGGCACGAAAATTTAGAAAAAATGAAATTTTGTAAGAAAAAATAAAAAATAGGGAAAGTGGCGGGACCAATCAATATTTAATTATAAAGTTAGTGTAGTAGAAAAAAATAGTGGATATAAGTGGATGTTGTTGTTGTTAATTTTTATATTATAATTTTTTTATTATTTGTAGTAAATTTTGAATTATATAGAATTGAATGGGACATCACAAAAAGAAAGAGTATAGAAATGAATGGAATAAATGAAGTATATTATAAAACTTGACTATTTTAGATAAATTTTGAAATTTATAAAATTGAGCGGGACTTCTAAAAAGATAAGTGTATAGAAATGAATGAAACATACAAAATAATTTTAATATTATTAAACTTTTCTATTTCCGGAATATTTGGAATTGAGATTAAACGGGACAAAGAGTATTTTCCATAAACAACTACACACCATGTCATGCGAGATCATATATTTCCCATATTTTTTTATAATTTTCTAATTGATTTGTTTCTTTAATTTCTCGTAAGGGTTCTAACTAGAGCCGGTTGTCACGACCTTAGAGTTCGACCCGTTCTAAGTCCAACCGTGTCGGCGTCTAGCGCTTGTCGCCCTCCAAACGAACTACTAGATCAGTCTTCCCCAAGTGTCGCCCTTACACTTATGCAGCGAATATTAGAAAATTGTAATTTTTTTATCGTAGGGAACCCGCAGCCGCTACCCTTTGGGTGCACACTGGGTAAACCCCACGAGCTCACGCAATAGCCTGCAAATCACATGAACCAAGTTAAACCGTATTTAAGCGACAAGCTCTGACTCAGGAGGCATAATCATAAATTCTCCTCCCGTGAGATTCGAACTTGTGACCAAGAGAATAATTATCCTCTCTTTAACCAACTGAGTTAACCCTTGCGAAGGAGAAAAATGTAATATTAGACACATACTTACTAACAAAGGCCTATTTTATTTATTAAATTTTTGTATCAAATATTATAATACTTATAGAGTTTAATTATATATACAAATAATTATTGTTCAAATTATTTAATAATAAGGAATTTGTCAAACATCTTTTTTTTGTAAAATTATTTACGGTTTTATTAACTTCTGATAAAATTATAAAAATAGCATTTTATTATGAAAATATATGCCAAATACGTTTTGCATAATAATTTGAACTATAACTATTTTAGATTGCCAATATGATTGTAAAGTTGGAGAATTCAATTTCACAAATACTTTTCCAAAAATTGAGTTGTAAATATGGTTGTAAAATGTATTTTTGCAAAAACAATAATTGGCGATTTATGAAAACCTCTTAATAATATAATAATTTTAAGTTCAACAAAAATTTTAAAATATAATTGTTACGCCCAGATTCATTCGGGTGTTTGAACAGGCTTCGGCCTACGTGAAGATGGCTTCGGTTAGTACCTGAAAGTGAAGAGAATGTGAGGGTTTGTACCCCCGATTCACCTCCGACATGAGAATAAGAATCTAGTTGTAGAGGTGGGTAAGAATACAAGAAGAGCAGAGTGTTTTAGAAAATCTGTGTGTGTGTGTGTTGTCTTACTTTTCCAGGGGTTTTATACCCAATTTTACCATGAATGAATTTTACGTTACTCATCATTAAAGAGGGAGTAAAAAGGGGGAGTTATGCTTCTTCTCCTTTCCAACGGCCTCGAAGAAGAATGGGCTTTGGCCTGGGATTTTTCATGGGCCTTCGGCTTATGGGCCTGGTGGGCCTTCGGCCCAATAGCTCAATCGTCCGACGGGCCTTCGCTCAGAGGGCCTTATTGGGCCTACAGCCAACATGTCCCTGTCCTTCGGCTGGGCCTTCGGGCGGTCTGAAAGACATCAATTCAGGCCCATATTGGGACGAAGAAATCCTAGGGCGACCGCTTCAGTTTCGCCTTGATCTTCGTTCGTACACGTGGCACATCTTTGGGAACTTGTGGTGTATTAAAGTGACAGCTGTTGGCACGTCATTTCACGGATTAATCCCAGCCATTGAATCTCAACCGTTTTAATCTGGGACATCTAATTTTGAAACCCCCAAACCTCGCCTTTCTGAATTCATTTTGGGCGCCTATATAAAGTCCATTTGTGCATTTCCTTTTCTTTTCATCACTTCCATTTTCTCTACACACAACAACGAACTGCGGCGAGTTTTCCAACCACGGTAACAACTCTGTCTTTCTAGATTATCCCATCTCAATATAAGAACACCTTCAAATCAGTAAGTTCTTTTTTATTTTTCAAGCGTTCCTTACATTTGCATGCAAGTTTTTGAGTTTTATGGTTTTTGTATGTGAGTCCAGTGGCTTTAAGTTTATGGGATATTTCTGGGTTTTAAGTGTACATTGTTGTGTTTTTGGGGTCTTTTAGTTTTATGGGTACTTCTGGGTAGACAATAGGAGTTTTCTGGGTTTTGGTAGTTTCTGGGGCCTACCACGGGTTCAATAATGGCATGCGAGACATTTTTTGGCCAAGAACTCTCTTCAGGAGTTCTTGGCCTAAGAACGTCCTTCGGGAGCCGACCCAGGGGGCAGATGGGCGGTTTGGAGTTTAAAGATGGCAGTCGAAGGGTTTTTGGGGGCTAGAACTTCCTTCGGGAGATTTGCCCTTTAGAACATCCTTCGGGAGCTGACTCCAGATTCTTTTTTTGTTCGTTCGGTTCTAGGACATGTACTCGGCCTTTTATCATTTATCATTTTTCCTTTATCATGTCCTGAGTACATGGACTAATGTCTCTCTGTTTCCGAATACAGGGACATGGACCGAACGAATCGCCCTCCAGAGACTTGGGACCCACGGCCTGGCACTTTGGCGGGAACGTCTTCTATTCGCCCCGAGAGAACGGGTCGCGATCTCTTCGGATCGGTGGCGAATTATCCGGCGGCGAACAACCGGTCGGAGCTGTCGAAGGAGAGGATAATTCAGATGTATTCTAATTTCTCCGTCCCTCGGAACTTCTTCTGGCTCTATGCCCCCAAGGAAAATGAGTGGATCTATGATACTCCGGGGGTGCCGGAGAGGTATGGCAACTGTGCTGTCGGGATTTCGGAGGCGGCGTTCAAGTGCGGCTTCCGAGTGCCGACGCTGAAGATAGTGAAGCATCTCTTCAAACAAATGGGGATCGCTCTGGGGCAGATGGATCCAAATGGGTTCATCCACATTAACTGCTTCCAGAATATATGCCTTCATGCCGGAGTTACTCCTACTCCGAGACTATTCTGGCGGCATTACGACTTCCGAAGGAACTCGAAGAGCCCGGGGTTTTATACCATCGCTCGTCGGGCTGGCCGGGCGGATTAGACGGCCACCAATTCCAGCAACAAGAACACACATACTCACTGGTGCTTCATGAGTGGGTGGAGGTTGGCCCCAATGTCCGTCTGGCGGGATGTGAATCTCTCGTTGCTCCTTGCGCCGAGCTTGACGGAGAGGGAGAAGGAGGACTACGCGGCCCTGGTAGATGTCCGTGTGAGTAAGCTGGGTCCCGAAGAATTTCGGGATAAAGGCTAGCTGTTAAGTTTGTGGGGTGGGGGTAACAAACTTCTCATTCGTCATCTTAGTTTCTCTTTTATTATTCTAGCAACTTTCTTTTGTTCTTTCATTTTCTTCTTCATTTCTCCATTATCGGTCTGACTTATTTTTCTTTTATTTTTGTTTTAGTGTCTTCCATAGAGGCTTTGATCGAGAGGAAGAAGGCCAGGGCGGCCGAGAAGAGGGTCGCCGAAGAGGCGGTAAAAAAGAAGGCTGCTGAGGGAAGGGCCACGCCGAATCCTTCTGAGAAGAAGGAAGGCGGAGAGGGTCTTGCCACTTCGTCAGGCTCCAGCCGCTTCCGGAGGGGATGAGGAGGACGAGCTGGTGGTGGTCAGGGAGGGGCATCCCTCCAAAAGGACCCGTAGCCGGGAGGGGGTCATTCAGTCTTATCTCCCAGTATGGGGTGTGCTGACGTCCGATCACACGGTCTACCCAGAGAGGCAGTCCACGAAGGAGGTGGCTTCGGACTTGTGCCACGGTTTCCAGCTCCCGGCCGATCTGCCGGACTTTGCTTCGGCTTCTCCAACCGAGGATTGTACTGAGCTTCTATCCTTTTTGTCCCTGGTATATTTTAATTTTGTTTCTGCTTTCGCTCGTCTTTATCTTTCGGCTCCTTTCTCTTTGTTTAATGCTTTTGCCTTGTCTTTTTTGCAAGCTGCTCCTTGGGCTGCGGCCGTGGAGGACAAAGTCCGGGACATGGAAACTCAAATGTCCGAGATGAAGGAGCTGGAGAAGAGGGCCACGGAGGCCGAGGAGGAACTCAAAAGGGTGAAAACCCAGAACGAGATCCTGGACGGTCAGGCTACTGCGCTAAAGGAAGACAAGGCCAAGCTGGAGGAGGCCCTTAAGAAGGCGAACCGGAGGATCTCCCACCGGAACGTCTAGCTGAAGAAGCCCCGCAACGAGCTTCAGAAGAATAAAAAATAGCTGGACCAGACGGAGGAGCGCTGCTTCCGGTTCGGCGTTGACTATGTCCTGGGGAAGGCTCATGGCCTGAACTAGGATTATAAGTAGCTGCTGGACGACAACCTGGAGGATCCTATCGGCCGACCAACAGATGAAGTCCCTCATGTCTCCTCTGGTGAAGATGAAGAGCTCTCGGATGAAGACCCACAGGCCTAAGCTGCCGGCACCGAGGTGCTTGATATGACTGAAGATGATCTTGTGGCGAAGTTTGCCGTTGGTGTTTCCATGGTCATACCCAACTCTTGCAGCGGCTTTCTTCGTTCGTCTTCTTTACTTGTAATTTTATTTTTTATAATTGATACTCTTTTCTTTGAGCTTTTGTAATTTAACTAGCCTTCGGGCTTTTATATTTTAATGCATCTTCATCTTTTGTCAGCATTATTTCTTTTATTTTAACCGCATGTTCGGCCTACTCATTTGCCATAACGATTTTAATAAAACGAATTGTATCTTCGGATTATTCACCTTAACAATTTTAATAGACGAATGAGTCGCACCTTCAGCTTTACTCATTTGTCTTGGCAATTTTAATAAGACGAATTGTATCTTCGGCTTCATTTGCCTTAACAATTTTAAGAAACTAAAATGAATTGTATCTTCATCTTCATTTGCCTTAACAATTTTACGAATTGTATCTTCGACTTCATTTGCCTTAGAGACTTCGGGTTGTTAATGCTTCAAAAGGCTGCTGTTGGGGGAAGGAACAGGGATGTTGATCGTTTTGTAATTGTCCTTTGACCAGCATGACCTCGTTCATTTCGCCAATAAGGTGGAGCGACCGGTCTTCTTCGGGATCGCCCCTAGACCGGGTTGTCATCATTTTGTATGCGTGATTGAGGCCGAAGGATCATGTATTTTTTTGGGATTGCCCCTAGACAGGGTTTCCTTCAGACATCTTTAATATCATTAAACAGTATGGGAAGGATGAAGAGTTTATCGTCTTCGAGATTGCCCCTAGATAATACTCCTGCGGCCGCGTCTTTGGTACTTAAGAAAGAAATGTGACATAAGAAAGTGCATCTTTATTTATGTTTGAACTGCTTAAACTTCTCATATAAAATTAAAGTACAAACAACTTTTAAAGAAATTTCTTACTGATAAAATTTCTGAAGGCGACTGGCGTGCCAGGTATTTTTGATTCCTCCGCCCGATAATGTTTCAAGCTTGTATGTTCCGGGACGAACGACCTCGATCACCTTATAAGGCCCTTCCCAATTAGGCTGAAGCTTTCCTTGTTTGGTTGGCATAGATGCAGCCAGCTCCCTCAGGACTAGGTCTCCAACTCCGAACGACCTCTTCTTAATGTTGGAGTCATAATGTTGTGCCACTTGTAGCAAGTATTTCATGTTCCTTTGGTGGGCGACTTCTCTTTCTTCCTCCAATAAGTCCATGTTTTCACTTAGCCCAAAGCTGTTGGTTTCCATGTTGTAAACCTCAGTTCGGTATGATTCCAATCCTACTTTGACTGGGATCAGGGCTTCGGTTCCATAGGCCATTCTGAAAGGGGTTTCCCCTGTTGAAGTCCTAGGGGTCGTTCGGTAGGCCCACAAGATCCAAGGGAGTTCTTCTGCCCATCTTCCTGTAGCCTTGCTGAGCCTCTTCTTTATCCCTTGAAAGATTACTTTGTTCGCCGCTTTTATTACCCCATTCCCTTGTGGTTGGGCGACTGAGCTAAACCTTTGCTCGACTCCGAAGTGGTGTAGAAACTTACGAAATTTGTTTCCAATAAACTGAGTTCCATCATAAGAGATACAAATATTCGGAATTCCAAATTGGAGGATAATCTGTTCTAGGAAGAACTTCTTTGCTGCTTCTTCGGTTATGGCCGATAAAGGTCGGGCTTCGACCCACTTGGTCATGTAATCAATGGAAATTATGCAGTACTTTGTTTGCCTCGTGCTTGTTGGGAGAATGCCTACTATATCCACGGCCCACACGACGAACGTAATGGGATTAGTACGGAAGTCATTTCTTCTGGGGGTTGTTTCGGGACAGTGGCGAATAATTGGCACTATACACACTTATTGGCGTATTCACTGGCATCGACCTTCAGGGTTGGCCAGAAGAAGCCCCGGCGAAGGATTTTAAAGGCGAGGGACCGACTAGCCAGATGCTCGCCGCAGATTCCTTCGTGCATTGCCTCAAGAGCTTGTCGTTGTTCTTCGGTTTTTAGGCATCTCAGGAGGGGTTGACTGACTCATCGGTGATACATCCTCCCGTTGATGATGGTGTAGCTCGATGCCCTGTATTTGATCTTTAGCGCCTCCCTTCGGTCCGGATGGAGGATACCTTTCTCTAGAAAGTTCCTTAGGGGATTCATCCAATCGTTCCCTTGGTGAATCTCCAGACATTCTTTCTTCTCGATCGAAGGCATCTTGGCTTCGGCGAGGTAGATCGAACCAGTTAAGCTCTGTGTTTCAGTCGAAGCTAGCCTGAAAAGGGCATCCGCCCGTCCATTGTTTTCCCTGCCAATTTGACTTAGCTCAAAAGTTTCAAATTACAAAGAAGCATCTTTTACCTTGGTGGCGTAAGCCTTCGTCCGGGGGTCTCTCTGCTCATATTCTCCAGAGAAGTGCTTCACCACCAGCATAGAGTCGTTGAAGGCCCTTAGGTGCTTCGTCTCAAGGCTTCGGGCCAGCTCCATCCCTGCGAGGAGTGCTTCGTACTCTGCTTCATTGTTTGCCAGAGGGAAATCGAATCTTATAGCCTGGCATATCTCGAATCCTTCGGGGCTGGAGAGAATTAATCCGGCCCCACACCTTTTCCCAACGACTGGCCCATCTACAAAGAGCTTCCATTTTCCTGGGGTCCGAATGAGCTGTTCGCTGGTCGTGCGATCCTGTGGCCCCGTGAATGTGCACTCGACCACGAAGTCAGCTAGGGCTTGGGCCTTGATCTCCGTTCTGGGGACATACTCGAGATCAAATTCCCCGAGTTCGATGGACCAGGCCACTACTCTTCCCGAGGCTTCAGGCCTGGTTAAAATCTTCTTCAGAGGTTGACTGGTGACAACTTGAATCGTTCGGTCTTGGAAGTAATGTCACAATTTTTGGGAGGCCATAACCAACCCATATGCGAATTTTTCGGCATTGGGGTACCTTGTCTCTGCATCCTTGAGGACATGGGACACGTAGAACACAGGGTATTGATTGCCTTCATAGTTTTTCACAAGAACGACCCGTAGGGTTTTGTCGGACACGGCCAAAAAAAGTTGGAGAGTTTCCTTCGGGTCGGGCCTCATTAAGAGTGGTGCCTTAGTAAGGTATTCTTTCACTTCTTCAAATACCCTTTGGCACTCGGGCCCCCACTCGAAATTCTTTGACCCTTTAAGAACGGCGAAGAAGGGGAGTGCCTTTTCGGCTGATCGGAAGATGAAACGCCGAAGGGCGGCGAGCCGACCGGTCAGCTTCTGGATGTCTCTGATGCATTTAGGGGCTTTTATATTAATGACTGCTTCGATCTTTTCAGGGTTCGCCTCTTGTAATATCCCGTAATTTTTAGAATTAGATTAATAATATAATAATAGAATTAAAATTAGACAAGGACTAGGATTTAAAATTTAAGTAGACTAATGGGCCTAAAATTTGGATCAGATTATAATATAGATAACTTGTAGGTTAAGAAATAGGGTTTTGTATCGTTATAAATACATTCTATTCGTCTTCCTCATTTTAATCATTAAAATTCGTAGGCCTTTTTCTCTCATAAATCAGCAGTTTTGTAAAATTCGTAGAAAATTCATCGTAAGTCGGAATTCAGTGATCCTGGATTTTTCGGAGAGGACTTTTCGTTATCTTCAACTTTCTTGTTTCGTGTTTTTCAAGAAAACGTATTTTAGAGGGTCAAAAATTATATATGTCTTTCTTGTTTCGTGTTTTTCTTGTTTCGTGTTTTCTTGGTATATATGTTCTATGGTCGTAAAGTGTTTTTTATATAAATTATTATGATTGTTGATATCTATTATAATTATAATATATTATAATAAATAATATATTTAGACAATGATGGTGATGTATGATGAGATAATGTCTCATTACTCCACTTTCAAAAATAAAAATAACTACCGGCAAGAACAGTGCTCAGATACCCGCCAAATATGTAAATCACTTGTGTGTATTCATATTTTTTTGAATTATACATATTGATTTTAATTAAAAAATTTAGTCTCTGCATATTCAAAATGCATATTTTTTATAAAAAAAATATACATATTCAATATTCATGTACCTGTTAACAAAAAATATATATACAAAACACGCATGTGTGTGATATGTATTCGATACACGCATTATGCATACTAACCTATAACCCGTGCGATGCACGGACTAATTATACATTTATAATTTTATTATTTTCTAAAAATAATTAATAAAATACGATAATTATATATTATTGAGATTAATGAAATTAAATATTTACATATTATTTTTGTATGTATTATATCGAATGATTCAAAATTTAGATAGTTAAATTTAAAAACAAAACACTCAAAATATTATAAATGCTATGACTATGGTTCGAGTTATGAAAATAGAACTACAGGGACAAATTTTTAGAAGATGTTAAGAATTTTTATGTTAAGAACTCTATTAAAGTATCTAATATGGATGACATAATATCGATTTGCGGTCATAGGCGTGAAGGACAAATTGTTACATAATTTTATCTGTTGAGATATTTTATGGCGTTAGTTATTTACTTTCATTATTTATGTATTTTTTTTGTTTTAGTCAATTTATAACTTACCTATTTTGAGTCTTCCATGTTGATATTTTCTGTTCAAAACTGTTTTTCAAGTGATTGATATAATATCCCGAGAGATGGAATACCGAGGGTAACACCGAGTTACTTGCATTGCCTCTCTTAGGCCTTAAAATACATTTTTTCGATTTTGATATTACAAAACTTCTTCGACTGCCACCTTTAATCCAAATTATGATTTGGTATTATTTTTTTGTAATTTTGTTTTTAAATTTTTTCATGGTTTTTTAATTATTTTTGTTATATTATAATCTGAATTATTAAAACTAATTTTGGAAGGTTTTTGTTTCCCTACAAAAGAGACAAGAAAGGAGTTGAGTGCGATTATATATTATTGAGATTAATGAAGTTAAAATATTTACGTATTATCTTGTATATAATATATTATTGAATAATTCAAAATTTAGATAGTTAAAATTTTAAAATGTCGTGTTACTTTGGGTCGCTTCACACAAGTGCATAGACTATTGAAAAGTGGGAGTTTTGAATAGTAATGGTGTATATGGATGATTTGGTATTGTTTTTTATAATATTATTTTTTTGTTTTTTTCTTGATTTATTAATTATTTTGTTATATTATAGTTTGAATTATAAAAAAAATTTGGAAGGTTTTTATTTTCCTACAAAAGTGATAAAAAAGAAGTTGGGTGCGATTAGAAATCAAGTTGGATAGTAATTCAAAGAATTTGTAGTTATAGCAGATACATGATTTAATTTTTTAATAATTTATAAAAGATAATAAGTATATATTATTGAGAGTAATGAAATTAAAATATTTACGTATTATCTTGTATGTATCATATTATTGAATGATTCAAAATCTAGATAGTTAAAATCTTAAAATGTCCTCCTACTTTGGGTTGCTTCCGCATAGACTATTGAAAAGTGGGAGTTTAGAATAGTAATGGTGTATGGGGATGATTTGATATTGTTTTTTAGAATATTGTTTTTTTTTACTTTTTTCTTGATTTATTAATTATTTTGTTATATTATAATTTGAATTATAAAAAAATTGGAAGGTTTTTATATCGCTACAAAAGTCATAAAAAAGAAATTAGGTGCGATTAGAAATCAAGTTGGATAATAATTTATAGAGTTTGTAGTTAATAAGTTATATCAAATACATGATTTAATTTTTTTTAACTAAATTATATTTGTTTAAACTTTATTTTGGAAGGTGTTAACATATATTTTAGAAAGGTGTTAAGTGACCGAGGAAAAGAAATCATGGTTTGCTTATAATAGTATAGTATAGATTCTTGTTTACTGAATATTTTGAACAATTCTTTCCGTCATTGGATATTTGCGTATTCTAAATAGAAAAGTGGATATTTTGATACAACTACATTTATTATTATAATTTCGTAATTACCTAAATAAAATAATTTGGCCCGTGAATATCGTGTAATCTTTCGATAGTTTATAACAAGAAGAACATTAGTATATATTTTCCCAAAACGAAACCAGTTTGAAATAAAAGTCTTAACTGGCGGATTAAATTTATCTATTTTGAATAAAATCGTTAGATAAATAAATATTTTACTTAATTTTTCTTATTATATACTTGAAAAAAGTCTTTCAAGTATTTTTCAAAATTAGCTTTTTGATAGCAAAAAAATATTTCAAAAGAATAACTATCAAAAACTAATATCAAGATTTTTATTTGTTTAAACCTCTAATTTGATTTAAAAGTAGCATGGAGTATAATTTTAGTTGCGGAATGCGGATGGAAATTGAGCAGCGGTTAAAGGCCCAAAATAATGTCGTATGATTAAAAAAAGTCCGAAACAGCTCAAGAGGGCCCATTTCTAACCTTAAAGGAATGTTCCAACGATAATCCTGAACTTTAATGTCTTTTTGTAAAAAAAGGAAAAATGTTTTTTGGTTTACTTTTCTTCTTCCTTTTTTTTTGCAGAAAAATCACTGGCGATCACATGAAGCTGTATTTTTCTAAAATTGAAATTTAAATATAAAATTTTTATTTCAGTTTAATTATTTATGCAAATATCCCCTAGTAGTTAGAATAACTATAAATAAGTTTAAAAATGTAAAAGAATAATATTATTACAGTTTAATTCCGCTGTAAACTTTATTTATGCAAATATTCTCTAGTCGCTACCAAAATTATGAATAATTAAAAAATTATTATTATTTAATAATCTCTAATAAAATGGAACTTAACTCTTAAGTTAATTATTATTATAATTAACTTGACTATTTTGTTAGGACCCTTTTGATATCATATTTTCTGTACTAAACCAGGAGTCTTTATCAATTTCAAAATTTTGGATTAAGTTATTATATAAGCGTACTTGAAAAAACAAGAAATTTTATGCAGACAACACTGCCAAATTACAATTATGCATATGAGTTTGAAATCAAGAATCGGGTTAAATTGATATGAGATTGAGGAATGATTGCTCATATAATGTGTTTGGTTCAATGTTATAGATAATCTGTTTAATTTTAATATAATTAAAAGTTCAATTGCTTTCTAATATGATAAATAAAAACATATTATATAATACATTGAAATTAAGTTTTTATACAACTTACAAACAAAAATTTAATAAACATGCATATGATTGGTAAAATAAAATTCAAACAATTAAATTATAATTTAATATTTGTTAAGAAATTAATATATAACTAACTGACAATAAATAAAAATAATAATATTTATTTTAAAATTAAATAATATATCATTTTTAAAATATATGTATTAAAATTGTATTTAACTAATATATAAATATGTTTGAAATAATAAAAAAAAATATATACCTCATGCCCTTTTTCCAAACTCACCTTTCACATGTAGGATGAACCAAACGACCTTTAATTATTAGATTCAGTAGTAGAAGTAAAATGATAATTGAACTGAATTAACAAAAAACCACTGCCGAAACTGCACTGAACAATTAAGGCTTGCAAGCGTCGTTCCATGGGAGCTCGTGGTTGCCAGTTGGCAAATTTCTCCGAACAATTCTAGGATTCAAGTTTTCTAGTATTACAAAATTGAGGCTGGCGGCGGGGATAGGTCTGTGTATACATTGAAACTGGTTACTGTACAGTCATCTCTTTATATTTATATTAGAGCATCTTCAATAACCTCTTCAAACAAGTTTTTAAATCAAAATTTAAAAAGTATGTCAAAAAACCAAGTTTCAACAAGCTCCTAGTAGCTCTTAAAAACCTTAAGAATCTCTTCTCTCTACTCTCTTTTAAGAGCCATTAGATAACTCTTAACTTCTTTTAGTTAATAAAATATTCACATGCACATGTTTCATTTCAAACATTTGTCATGCACAATTTGAAATATGAATAAAATATAACTTAAGAGGCAAAATAAAGATTATTGTTGGAGTTAGACACGAAAATCTATGTCCTCACTTGCTAAGAGTCACATTGTTTATATTATATTTAAGAGTATACTAAGGGACCGTTGTACATGCTCTTGAACTACTAAAACTCTAACACAAACTCCAAGTATTTCTCTATTCCCCCTGTTAAGTCATTCAGCAGACTCTAATGTTTGTTAAACTATTTTAATATTAGTAATACATTTTCCCTATGTTTGTTAAACTATTTTAATATTAGTAATATATTTTCCCTCCAAAATATAGTCACCATTTCACGCTCCATTATGTTAAACTCCTGCTATCATGTGTATGTTGTGCAAATGTTTAGGACATTTTATGTACTTGGTGATGTTACTACTGCTGCTCTATGTCCTGGTGACACCACTTGTTCTCCTGCTATCTATCTCAACGGTTTTCGACTATCCGTGATTAAAAAAAATTCATCATCTGGTTACCTGATTTTTTAGGCTTACTAATAATATTTCATTTAGTGGATATGGATTTGGTATATTTGGTTGATATATCATCATAACTAGAGGTTTTGAAACAGCAGTAGCGTTGCTTCCATCGGTGATCAATTGTTGGTATTCATATATGGAGTGGTGACCAATTGTTGGTATTTAGAATGAAGTCAGTTGCATATGTTCATATATGGAGTTATATCTATGGAAAATAGAATAAAAAAACAAACAGAAAAAATATTGAGGAAGGCTTGTTGGAACATGTCCAAATAATATGACTTAAAAGTCTACATAATATTTATTTTTATAAGGAGTCTATCATTAACTCTTGGAGTTGCTCTAAAACTATTAAATAATACTGCCTTCTTTCGTCCCACCCGTTTGTATACATATGGGATATACACAACAGATGTTGGTAAAAAAAAGTAATTTAGTAGAGAAAAATAAAAAAATGGATAAAATGATGGGACCGAAAAGTGAATAATGATGTGACCAGTTAATATTTAATGTATAAAGTGATCGTGGTGGAAAGTTGAAGTGGATAATAGTTAATTTTAATATTATTAAATTTTATTAATTTTGGAATGTATAATTTAGTAGGAAAAACTAAGAGAAGTGATAAAGTGATGAATCGATTAATATTTAATGTATAAAGTGAGCGTACCGGAAGAAAAGAGTAGATAATAACCACTCCCTCCATCCCTTTGAATTGTATACCTTTTTTTTTGGAAAGCAACTATATATATAACTGGGACAAAGCCCAATAATCCTTAAAAACCAGCCCAATTGAAATTGGGTTTAACCATACTTAGCTTCATCAAAACAAACATCATAAATCACACCATAATCCAGCATAATTAACCACTAAAAACTGAACTTTAAACTAAATTATCTTAAATTAAAATTAACTAATAAAAAACTGTTGGACTTCCCTAACAGTCTTCCCCCTTCAGCATCTTCACTCCAGTGCCGCTTCACAGCTCCATTCCTGCACACCATCAGCTCCATTCACCCCTGCAACAGGCAGACCCACCACAATCTGAAGCCCTTCCATATCCTCTTCATCATCAATGCCCGCACCCACTGCATCTGCATCCACTTCCTCATCATGCAACCCTATTCCCTGGTTCTGCACTCCATTAATTTATGCCTCCTGAGGCACATCGACTTCCTGAGGATCCAGCACCCCATCTTCCAGAACATCAGCTTCGATCTCACCTTGTCTAACAACCCTGAACCTTTACTCAATACTTCCCAACCCCATGTCTAAGTACCAGAACTCTTCAATTCTCCCAAAGTCCCTTTCCACAATCACCATCCTATCCCAGTGGTTAGCCCCATACTCTGCCAGATATGCAGCTAGCACATTGGCTTCTCTATCAACCAACCTAAGCTCACACTTATAGTTCCTATCAGCCTTCCTTTGATTTAGCTGTCACAAAACATATGCGTATTGAGGCCTGCCACCAAGAACCGTAGAATTAAACAACTCCCAATATGCATCTACATGTTCAATTTCCAAGATCACCCTCTTATACCCCTTATAATACGCCTCCTTCAGCCCCTTTAATAATGCATGTAACTCGTTCTCCCTCTGATCACCCAGATCCAAAGACCCACCAGTCATATGCAAAATGAACCCCCCCAGATAATCTCTAAACACTGCACCTATACACGAATGCTGCCCATTTGGCAAAGCTTCCTGTGAAAAATAGTTATGCACATTGCACTTCACCACCCCCGTACTTAGCATCAGCCACCTTGCATTAACATTGATGTTCCCTTCCTCCATTAAAACCCCAATACAAGACTGTAAACCCTACAATTAAACTCTCTTTACAAAGAAATACTAATGATTTTCTGAACAGACAAATGTGAAAAATGTCTACCTGCAAAGAGTCTCTTATATACTACCCCCAATTAATTCCCCAAGAGACTGTCATAATAACTCTATAGCCTCAAAACTATTCCCCAACGCAACGGTTTAGGTTTCCAAGAAGGGATCTAAAAAACCTTTCCAGATTCCCCAAGTAAAATAATTACACTACTAGTAATCATAACTAGGCTATTTAATATCTAAAAATCTACTAAATTCTAATAGCCGAAATTACTTTTCTAATGAACAACAATTCTCCTATTTAATCACCTCCAAATTATTCATAAAAACTCCCCTTTTTGCATGCCCATCCGCAATTTCATTCCACCTTCTATTAATATGCTTCAACTGAACATCTAACAGCTTTTCATTCCACATTTTTTTCTGAAGCTCACCCAAATCAGTTTTCTTAACTAAATTCTCATTATCTGACAGCACCAAGATATGTTTACTAGACCACCTGCTATCCTTGAGCAACTTAAGAAGAATTTCCAAAGCAAATCTCTCCACCTCCAACACACTAGGAAGAGATGCAGGCCCAACAAACTGCAATAATTTTTCACCTGCAATATTTTGAACTAATCCACCAATGCCAGCTAAAATCTTGCCTTGAACATCCCTTTTAAAACTTCCATCTATAAATGCCATAATATCAAAATTACCTTGCTTTATAAAATCTGTCCACAAGTCCTTCTCACTTGAAGTTACTACCCCAACTAGATTAAAAAACCACCAATCCCTTCTCTTTATACTGATAACCCCATTAGCCAAACACCATTCCAAAGCTCTACTTTAAATCAGAATATATACCTGTTTGTAATCTGGATATTTGCTATCAAAGAGATTTCTATGTAGCTAAATTGTCCATATGGTAGCTATTAACACACTATTCCAAACTGATTTAATACCTTCATGATGAAAAACAAACTTTGATCTCCACATAGAATCCCAATCTACAATATATACCATTGAAACTATCCCCCACCAACTTAATACCAAAATCCAGATTTTCCTTGAGAAAATACATTTTCAAAAAATATGTTCTTGGGATCAAAACCACATAGCAAACAAATCTTACATTTACAGTAGTCATGCATTCTCTGAGCTAACCAGATCTTTGTTGGAACAATTTTAGATTTTACTTTTCACAAGAACAATTTTACCTTCTCAGGCACCTTGTATTTCCAAATGTATTCCCATTCATCACATTTCACTACATCACTTTTGATCAGCAATTCATAAGCAGCTCTAGTGGTATATTTATCCTTAGCTGGTACCCAAATAATCATATCCTTATTAGCAGAAAAATACACTGAGTTCACTATAACCCCAAGCTCCTCAAATTCCTTTAATTCCCAATTCCTTAACTTCCTCTTCCAAAATACTTCACCACTCTTCTCATAACAATCCCATAAAGACTTGAAAATGCTTACTTCCTTCTGCTGTAACTTAGAAATGTTGTATAACTAGGGAATCTGTCCATAATGGTTATATCTTTGAACCAAAGATCTTCCCAGAAAAGAGATGATTCCCCATCAGCAAATTCCCATCTCACAGCTCCAGACCTAAAATATCCAGATTCAGAATGCTTAGGAACTGCCCCTAGTATGTCCTGCACCATTACTGAGCATGATTTCTGATTGCTCAACACCTTTATACCCCCACCCTGACCACAACCATACTTGTCTCTTAACGATACATTCCAAGCCATCTTTCTCTCAGCTTGCCATTTAAACCACCACTTACAAAGCAATAATGAATTCATATGCTGCAAAGAGCTCAAACCTAATCCTCCCCGTTTCTTTGATTTGCGAACTGAGCTCCAAGCTATTAAATGCATCTTTTTGCATTTATCTCCTCTATCATCTGCTGAATTTCCCCAAATGAAATCTCTTCTAATTCTTTCCAACTGATTACAAATTCCCACTGTTACTTTATGTAATGCAAACCAATATATTGGTAAACTATCCAAAGTTGACTTAACTTAAGATAACCTCCCAGCTTGATTCAAGCTATCTCTTTTCCAATTGGCTAATTTATTTCTGAATTTCTCCACCAATGGTTTCTAAAAGACTGTCTTTCTGGAGCTAATACCAATTTGACTTCCTAAATAAACCAAAGGCCAGACTCCTATCTTGCAACCCAACTTATCTGCCATATATTCCAATTCTAGATTTGGAATGTGACAAGAATATATGTTGCTTTTTTGGAAGTTAATCTTCAAACCAGAAAGCAACTGAAAGCATTGGAGTACTTTTATTATTCCCAAAATTGATTTCTCATTACCTTGTAGAAAGACTATTGTATTATCAACATACTGTAAGTGAGAAATGTTCTTACCCTCCTTTCTCATCTATAAACCCTCAATGATTCCTTGTTCACTTGCTGTATTTAACATTTTGCTTAAGACCTCTCCGGCTAGATTAAATAGCACAGGAGAAAGAGGATCCCCTTGTCTAATTCCATTAGACATGCTGAATTCTCTAGTAGGTGTACCATTGACCAGATAAATAACCTAATTGATTTAAAAAGATTTTCCATCCACTTGATCCATCTGCTCCCCAATCCCAAACACTTTAGATTTTTGAACAAAAAACTCCAATTCACTGAATCAAAAACCTTCTCAAAATCCAACTTTAAAATCAGTCCTTTATTTTTTGAGGTCTTCATAAAATGGAAAACCTCATCTACTATCAAGATGCTTTCAGCAGCCTGCCTACCCTTTACAAAAACAATTTGATTCACCCCTACTAACTTATCATAAACTGAGTTTAGCCTATTTGCCAATACCTTAGTTAAAAGTTTAGTAACACTATTTATTAAACTTATAGGTCTGAACTCACTGAGCTTATTTGGCACCCTGACCTTTGGCACCAATGCTATGAATGAAGAATTAAAACCTTTAGGAAGAACTCCAGTACTAGCAAACAAATTAAACCCTTCCAAGACTTTAACCTTCAAAAAATGCCAAAATTCCTTAATATACTTCATATTAAAACCATCTGGCCCTGGAGCTTTATCATTACTAAATAATTTCAATGCATTTACTATCTCCTCCATACAGAAATCCCTTTCCAAAAACATCACTTCTTCATCATTTAACCTTTTATCGATTAATGATCCCAATTCAAAACACTCCATCTTCCTTGAATTAAAATATTTTTAAAATACTTGTAGAAAGCCATTATGACCTCCTGAGCTCCAGTTAAGACATTTCCGTCCACTACAACTTTGTCAATTTTAATTCTGCATCTCCTTCTCTAAATCAGTTTATGAAAAAAATTTGAATTTTTGTCTCCTTTCAGATTCCAATGTATTCTTACTTTTTGTCTTAGCATTGAGTCCCTTTTCTTGTAGCTTTCAGCTAATTCTAGTTGACACTTAACAACTTCCTCTCCTCCAACATGGCTTCTATCCATACACTCCAATCTAATTTCCACTTCTTTAATCTTAATATCTAACTTATCCTTAGATCCTTTACACCATTATTTCAGCCCCAACTTAAACTTCTTTAACATGACTTGGAAATTTTCTTGCATTCCTGATCTTTACCTTGCTTCCAAAATTTCTCCATTTCCATCCTAGCCTTTCGTCAGACAACCACCAATTAAATGCCCTAAAAGGTACCGGTTACTTTGTACTTTTACTAACATACAACAACAAAGGCCTATGATGCGATACCATCATGTTGAGTGCCAAAACTTCTCAGTTATCAGCAGCATACCAATTATCAGTCACCAAAAACCTATCTAACTAACCACACCTCCCAACAGACCCATACCAAGTGAAATTCTCATTTACCATCCCAATTTCACACAAATTATTACTCCTAATACAAGCCTTAAAACCCTGTACACACCCAACCTTCTATATGTGCAAATGCAATTGGCACTCTCTTTCTCATCCATAATACTTTTAAAATCTCCAACTACAGATACCAAATTATTACCTGCAATAACTAAATTTTTTGATATCTCCACCCACAACTACCTCTTACCTTTTAAATTAGAGGACCATAAACATTGACTACATGAAAAATGTCATTATCAAGTTGCATTTGAACTGAACCTACTGCCACGTTCTTCTGGAAGCCAAACCTAAGTATTTGAGACACAAACTGTCCCATGCCATGATCAATCCCCCTGACAAACCCTCTGAATTCTGTATTAGCCATCCTACCTGATCACTATCCATATGGATTTTTCCCAAAACTTCCTCCAGTCCATACATTTTGTTTCCTACAAACATAATATATTAACCCCTCTAGATCGATCAAGTCTTTAACCATCCTCCTCTTCACACCATGACACAACCCTCTACAATTCCAAGATATTATTCTTATATCTCTACTGACATAATGGTTTATTTTTACTAAAAAACTACTTCACTTACTAAATCAACTTACAGCTCTCCTTGTTGCAACTGTTCTGCTATTCCATTAAGAAACAATCTCTCTATCTCCTAACACCGTTAATCCCATTTGCTCAGCACATTCTATTATTTCTCTAGCTGCTTCTTCCTATTTATCTCTATATTTTCTGCAAAAATCTCCAAACTGCCTCCAACTCCTAAACCAGGGCCTAGCTTTTTATTTCTTCCAAGATACTTCCTACAACCCAAATTAAAAACCACCTTTCAAATCAAAAGGATTGTTAAATTTCTACCTTTCTTTTTAGGTCTTCCAACTCCTTTAACATTGAACTTAACAATTCCATTACACAAAGAGCCCTGGGAATTGGCAGCAAAGACACCAGATTCAAAGTTGTCAGACATTTCAACTATATCTTTTGTCTCCCTAAACTTCAACTCACTTAGAGAATCCTTACTAGAAAGATAATGATTCTACTCCAACCATTCTTCTGCAGCTTTACCCTTTACCAAATTCAAATTCTCCCTATCCTCTCTATCCACATCCAACATCTCTCCCTCCTTACACAATTCTTGCTCCCGAGGAGCAACTAAACTTCCCTTAGTGCAACCTTTGCTCCCATTACTTACTACTACTGAATTAGACTCCTCTACCTGTCTAAAATCCACTTCCTTGACTACATTCAAATCCTTATCCTTAGATTCCATTCTACTATCCTATTTCCTAACTCTTGATATTATCTCTCCATCAGTTAAACTCATTGGACCCATTTTATTCTTCAGCTTTTCAAATTTGGGCATGCAGGTTTAAGAAAATTATAATTTTAGGAGAAAAAAAATAAGAAAAATGTGTAACTTTATTGTATAAAGTGAGTTAGTGGAAAAAGATAGTGGATTTAAGCGGGTATAATTAATTTTTACTCTATCCGTCCCGTTGAGATGTATACGTTTCGTTTGGGCACGAAAATTTAGAAAAAATGAAATTTTGTAAAGAAAAAATAAAAAATAGGGAAAATGGCGGGACCAATCAATATTTAATTATAAAGTTAGTGTAGTAGAAAAAAATAGTGGATATAAGTGGATGCTTTGTTGTTGTTAATTTTTATATTATAATTTTTTTATTATTTGTAGTAAATTTTGAATTATATAGAATTGAATGGGACATCACAAAAAGAAAGAGTATAGAAAATGAATGGAATAAATGAAGTATATTATAAAACTTGACTATTTTAGATAAATTTTGAAATTTATAAATTGAGCGGGACTTCTAACAAAGATAAGTGTATAGAAATGAATGAAACATACAAAATAATTTTAATATTATTAAACTTTTCTATTTCCGGAATATTTGATTGAGATTAAACGGGACAAAGAGTATTTTCCATAAACAACTACACACCATGTCATGCGAGATCATATATTTCCCATATTTTTTATAATTTTCTAATTGATTTGTTTCTTTAATTTCTCGTAAGGGTTCTAACTAGAGCCGGTTGTCACGACCTTAGAGTTCGACCCGTTCTAAGTCCAACCGTGTCGGCGTCTAGCGCTTGTCGCCCTCCAAACGAACTACTAGATCAGTCTTCCCCAAGTGTCCGCCCTTACACTTATGCAGCGAATATTAGAAAAATGTAATTTTTTTATCGTAGGGAACCCGCAGCCGCTACCCTTTGGGTGCACACTGGGTAAACCCCACGAGCTCACGCAATAGCCTGCAAATCACATGAACCAAGTTAAAACCGTATTTAAGCGACAAGCTCTGACTCAGGAGGCATAATCATAAATTCTCCTCCCGTGAGATTCGAACTTGTGACCAAGAGAAAATTATCCCCTCTTTAAACCAACTGAGTTAACCCTTGCGAAGGAGAAAAATGTAATATTAGACACATACTTACTAACAAAGGCCTATTTTATTTATTAAATTTTGTATCAAATATTATAATACTTATAGAGTTTAATTATATATACAAATAATTATTGTTCAAATTATTAATATAAGGAATTTGTCAAACATCTTTTTTTTGTAAAATTATTTACGGTTTTATTAACTTCTGATTAAAATTATAAAAATAGCATTTTATTATGAAAATATATGCCAAATACGATTTGCATAATAATTTGAACTATACTATTTTAGATTGCCAATATGATTGTAAGTTTGGAGAATTCAATTTCACAAATACTTTTCCAAAAATTGAGTTGTAAATATGGTTGTAAAATGTATTTTTGCAAAAACCAATAATTGGCGATTTATGAAAACCTCTTAATAATATAATAATTTTAAGTTCAACAAAAATTTAAAATATAATTGTTACGCCCAGATTCATTCGGGTGTTTGAACAGGCTTCGGCCTACGTGAAAGATGGCTTTCGGTTAGTACCTGAAAGTGAAGAGAATGTGAGGGTTTGTACCCCCGATTCACCTCCGACATGAGAATAAGAATCTAGTTGTAGAGGTGGGTAAGAATACAAGAAGAGCAGAGTGTTTTAGAAAATCTGTGTGTGTGTGTGTTGTCTTACTTTTCCAGGGGTTTTATACCCAATTTTACCAGGAATGAATTTTACGTTACTCATCATTAAAGAGGGAGTAAAAAGGGGGGAGTTATGCTTCTTCTCCTTTCCAACGGCCTCGAAGAGAATGGGGCTTTGGCCTGGGATTTTTCATGGGCCTTCGGCTTATGGGCCTAGGTGGGCCTTCGGCCCAATAGCTCAATCGTCCAGACGGGCCTTCGCTCAGAGGGCCTTATTGGGCCCTACAGCCAACATGTCCCTGTCCTTCGCTGGGGCCTTCAGGCGGTCTGAAAGACATCAATTCAGGCCCATATTGGGACGAAGAAATCCTAGGGCGACCGCTCAGTTTCGCCTTGATCTTCGTTCGTACACGTGGCACATCTTTGGAAACTTGTGGTGTATTAAAGTGACGCTGTTGGCACGTCATTTCACGGATTAATCCCAGCCATTGAATCCTCAACCGTTTTAAATCTTGGGACATCTAATTTTGAAACCCCCAAACCTCGCCTTTTGAATTCATTTTGGGCGCCTATATAAGTCCATTTGTGCATTTCCTTTTCTTTTCATCACTTCCATTTTCTCTACACACAACAACGACTGCGGCTAGTTTTCCAACCACGGTAACAACTCTGTCTTTCTAGATTATCCCATCTCAATATAAGAACACCGTCAAATCAGTAAGTTCTTTTTTATTTTCAAGCGTTCCTTACATTTGCATGCAAGTTTTTGAGTTTTATGGTTTGTGTATGTGAGTCCAGTGGCTTTAAGTTGTATGGGATATTTTCTGGGTTTTAAGTGTACATTGTTGTGTTTTTGGGGTCTTTTAGTTTTATGTGTACTTCTGGGGTAGACAATAGGAGTTTTCTGGGTTTTGGTAGTTTTCTGGGGCCTACCACGGGTTCAATAATGGCATGCGAGACATGTTTTTGGCCAAGAAACCTCTTCAGGAGTTCTTGGCCTAAGAACGTCCTTCGGGAGCCGACCCAGGGGGGCAGATGGGCGGTTTGGAGTTTAAAGATGGCAGTCGAAGGGTTTTTGGGGGCTAGAACTTCCTTCCTTCCGGGAGATTTGCCCGTTAGAACATCCTTCGGGAGCTTGACCCCTTTGCCAGATTCTTTTTTGTTCGTTCGGGTCTAAGGACATGGTACTCGGCCTTTTAGGCATGTTATGGCATTTTTTCCTTTATCATGTCCTGAGTACATGGACTAATGTCCTCTGTTTCCGAATACCCGGGACAATGGACCGAACGATCGCGCCTCACAGAGGACTTGGGTGACCCACGGCCTGGCACTTTGGCGGGAACGTCTTCATTCCGCCCCGAGAGACGGTCGCGATCTCTTCGGATCGGTGGCCGAAATTATCCGGCGGCGAACAACATGGTCGGAGCTGTTCCGAAGGAGAGGATAATTCAGATGTATTCTAATTCTCCGTCCCTCGAACTTCTTCTGGCTCTATCCCAAGGAAAATGAGTGGATCTATGATACTCCGGGGTGCCGGAGAGGTATGGCAACTGTGCTGTCGGATTTCGGAGGCGGCGTTCAAGTGCGGCTTCCGAGTGCCGACGCTGAAGATAGTGAAGCATCTCTTCAAACAAATGGGGATCGCTCTGGGGCAGATGGATCCAAATGGGTTCATCCACATTACTGCTTCCAGAATATATGCCTTCATGCCGGAGTTACTCCTACTCCGAGACTATTCTGGCGGCATTACGACTTCCGAAGGAACTCGAAGAGCCCGGGGTTTTATACCATCGCTCGTCGGGCTGGCCGGGCGGATTAGACGGCCACCAATTCCAGCAACAAGAACACACATACTCACTGGTGCTTCATGAGTGGGTGGAGGTTGGCCCCAATGTCCGTCTGGCGGGATGTGAATCTCTCGTTGCTCCTTGCGCCGAGCTTGACGGAGAGGGAGAAGGAGGACTACGCGGCCCTGGTAGAGTGTCCGTGTGAGTAAGCTGGGTCCCGAAGAATTTCGGGATAAAGGCTAGCTGTTAAGTTTGTGGGGTGGGGGGTAACAAACTTCTCATTCGTCATCTTAGTTTCTCTTTTATTATTCTAGCAACTTTCTTTGTTCTTTCATTTTCTTCTTCATTTCTCCATTATCGGTCTGACTTATTTTTCTTTTATTTTTGTTTAGTGTCTTCCATAGAGGCTTTGATCGAGAGGAAGAAGGCCAGGGCGGCCGAGAAGAGGGTCGCCGAAGAGGCGGTAAAAAAGAAGCTGCTGAGGGAAGGGCCACGCCGAATCCTTCTGAGAAGAAGGAAGGCGGTAGAGGGTCTTGCCACTTCGTCAGGCTCCAGCCGCTTCCGGAGGGGATGAGGAGGACGAGCTGGTGGTGGTCAGGGAGGGGCATCCCTCCAAAAGGACCCGTAGCCGGGAGGGGGTCATTCAGTCTTATCTCCCAGTATGGGGTGTGCTGACGTCCGATCACACGGTCTACTACCCAGAGAGGCAGTCCACGAAGGAGGTGGCTTCGGACTTGTGCCACGGTTTCCAGCTCCCGGCCGATCTGCCGGACTTTGCTTCGCTTCTCCAACCGAGGATTGTACTGAGCTTCTATCCTTTTTGTCCCTGGTATATTTTAATTTTGTTTCTTCTGCTTTCGCTCGTCTTATCTTTCGGCTCCTTTCTCTTTGTTTAATGCTTTTGCCTTGTCTTTTTTGGCAAGCTGCTCCTTGGGCTGCGCCGTGGAGGACAAAGTCCGGGACATGGAAACTCAAATGTCCGAGATGAAGGAGCTGGAGAAGAGGGCCACGGAGGCCGAGAGGAACTCAAAGGGTGAAAACCCAGAACGAGATCCTGGACGGTCAGGCTACTACTGCGCTAAAGGAAGACAAGGCCAGCTGGAGGAGGCCCTTAAGAAGGCGAACCGGAGGATCTCCCACCGGAACGTCTAGCTGAAGAAGCCCCGCACGAGCTTCAGAAGAATAAAAAATAGCTGGACCAGACGGAGGAGCGCTGCTTCCGGTTCGGCGTTGACTATGTCCTGGGGAAGGCTCATGCCTGAACTAGGATTATAAGTAGCTGCTGGACGACAACCTGGAGGATCCTATCGGCCGACCAACAGATGAAGTCCCTCATGTCTCCTCTGGTGAAGATGAAGAGCTCTCGGATGAAGACCCACAGGCCTAAGCTGCCGGCACCGAGGTGCTTGATATGACTGAAGATGATCTTGTGGCGAAGTTTGCCGTTGGTGTTTCCATGGTCATACCCAACTCTTGCAGCGGCTTTCTTCTTCGTTCGTCTTCTTTACTTGTAATTTATTTTTTATAATTGATACTCTTTTCTTGAGCTTTTGTAATTTAACTAGCCTTCGGGCTTTTATATTTTAATGCATCTTCATCTTTTGTCAGCATTATTTCTTTTATTTTAACCCGGCATGTTCGGCCTACTCATTTGCCATAACGATTTTAATAAAACGAATTGTATCTTCGGATTATTCACCTTAACAATTTTAATAGACGAATGAGTCCGCACCTTCAGCTTTACTCATTTGTCTTGGCAATTTTAATAAGACGAATTGTATCTTCGCTTCATTTGCCTTAACAATTTTAAGAAACTAAAATGAATTGTATCGTCATCGTCATTGCCTTAACAATTTTACGAATTGTATCTTCGACTTCATTTGCCTTAGAGACTTCGGGTTGTTAATGCTTCAAAAGGCTGCTGTTGGGGGAAGGAACAGGGATGTTGATCGTTTTGTAATTGTCCTTGACCAGCATGACCTCGTTCATTTCGCCAATAAGGTGGAAGCGACCGGTCTTCTTCGGGGATCGCCCCTAGACCGGGTTGTCATCATTTTGTATGCGTGATTGAGGCCGAGGATCATGTATTTTTTGGGATTGCCCCTAGACAGGGTTTTCCTTCAGACATCTTTATATCATTAAACAGTATGGGAAGGATGAAGAGTTTATCGTCTTCGAGATTGCCCCTAGATAATACTCCTGCGGCCGCGTCCTTTGGGTACTTAGAAAGAAATGTGACATAAGAAAGTGCATCTTTATTTATGTTTGAATACTGCTTAACTTCTCAATATAAAATTAAAGTACAAACAACTTTTAAAGAAATTTCTTACTGATAAAATTTCTGAAGGCGACTGGCGTGCCAGGTATTTTTGATTCCTCCGCCCGATAATGTTTCAAGCTTGTATGTTCCGGGACGAACGACCTCGATCACCTTATAAGGCCCTTCCCAATTAGGCTGAAGCTTTCCTTGTTTGGTTGGCATAGATGCAGCCAGCTCCCTCAGGACTAGGTCTCCAACTCCGAACGACCTCTTCTTAATGTTGGAGTCATAATGTTGTGCCACTTGTAGCAAGTATTTCATGTTCCTTTGGTGGGCGACTTCTCTTTCTTCCTCCAATAAGTCCATGTTTTCACTTAGCCCAAAGCTGTTGGTTTCCATGTTGTAACCTCAGTTCGGTATGATTCCAATCCTACTTTGACTGGGATCAGGGCTTCGGTTCCATAGGCCATTCTGAAAGGGGTTTCCCCTGTTGAAGTCCTAGGGGTCGTTCGGTAGGCCCACAAGATCCAAGGGAGTTCTTCTGCCCATCTTCCTGTAGCCTTGCTGAGCCTCTTCTTTATCCCTTGAAAGATTACTTTGTTCGCCGCTTTTATTACCCCATTCCCTTGTGGTTGGGCGACTGAGCTAAACCTTTGCTCGACTCCGAAGTGGTGTAGAAACTTACGAAATTTGTTTCCAATAAACTGAGTTCCATCATAAGAGATACAAATATTCGGAATTCCAAATTGGAGGATAATCTGTTCTAGGAAGAACTTCTTTGCTGCTTCTTCGGTTATGGCCGATAAAGGTCGGGCTTTCGACCCACTTGGTCATGTAATCAATGGAAATTATGCAGTACTTTGTTTGCCTCGTGCTTGTTGGGAGAATGCCTACTATATCCACGGCCCACACGACGAACGTAATGGGATTAGTACGGAAGTCATTTCTTCTGGGGGTTGTTTCGGGACAGTGGCGAATAATTGGCACTATACACACTTATTGGCGTATTCACTGGCATCGACCTTCAGGGTTGGCCAGAAGAAGCCCCGGCGAAGGATTTTAAAGGCGAGGGACCCGACTAGCCAGATGCTCGCCGCAGATTCCTTCGTGCATTGGCCTCAAGAGCTTGTCGTTGTTCTTTCGGTTTTTTAGGCATCTCAGGAGGGGTTGACTGACTCATCGGTGATACATCCTCCCGTTGATGATGGTGTAGCTCGATGCCCTGTATTTGATCTTTAGCGCCTCCCTTCGGTCCGGATGGAGGATACCTTTCTCTAGAAAGTTCCTTAGGGGATTCATCCAATCGTTCCCTTGGTGAATCTCCAGACATTCTTTCTTCTCGATCGAAGGCATCTTGGCTTCGGCGAGGTAGATCGAACCAGTTAAGCTCTGTGTTTCAGTCGAAGCTAGCCTGAAAAGGGGCATCCGCCCGTCCATTGTTTTCCCTGCCAATTTGACTTAGCTCAAAAGTTTCAAATTACAAAGAAGCATCTTTTACCTTGGTGGCGTAAGCCTTCGTCCGGGGGTCTCTCTGCTCATATTCTCCAGAGAAGTGCTTCACACCACCAGCATAGAGTCGTTGAAGGCCCTTAGGTGCTTCGTCTCAAGGCTTCGGGCCAGCTCCATCCCTGCGAGGAGTGCTTCGTACTCTGCTTCATTGTTTGCCAGAGGGAAATCGAATCTTATAGCCTGGCATATCTCGAATCCTTCGGGGCTGGAGAGAATTAATCCGGCCCCACACCTTTTCCCAACGACTGGCCCATCTACAAAGAGCTTCCATTTTCCTGGGGTCCGAATGAGCTGTTCGCTGGTCGTGCGATCCTGTGGCCCCGTGAATGTGCACATCGACCACGAAGTCAGCTAGGGCTTGGGCCTTGATCTCCGTTCTGGGGACATACTCGAGATCAAATTCCCCGAGTTCGATGGACCAGGCCACTACTCTTCCCGAGGCTTCAGGCCTGGTTAAAATCTTCTTCAGAGGTTGACTGGTGACAACTTGAATCGTTCGGTCTTGGAAGTAATGTCACAATTTTGGGAGGCCATAACCAACCCATATGCGAATTTTTCGGCATTGGGGTACCTTGTCTCTGCATCCTTGAGGACATGGGACACGTAGAACACAGGGTATTGATTGCCTTCATAGTTTTTCACAAGAACGACCCGTAGGGTTTTGTCGGACACGGCCAAAAAAGTTGGAGAGTTTCCTTCGGGTCGGGCCTCATTAAGAGTGGTGCCTTAGTAAGGTATTCTTTCACTTCTTCAAATACCCTTTGGCACTCGGGCCCCCACTCGAATTCTTTGACCCTTTAAGAACGGCGAAGAAGGGGAGTGCCTTTTCGGCTGATCGGAAGATGAAACGCCGAAGGGCGGCGAGCCGACCGGTCAGCTTCTGGATGTCTCTGATGCATTTAGGGGCTTTTATATTAATGACTGCTTCGATCTTTTCAGGTTCGCCTCTTGTAATATCCCGTAATTTTTAGAATTAGATTAATAATATAATAATAGAATTAAAATTAGACAAGGACTAGGATTTAAAATTTAAGTAGACTAATGGGCCTAAAATTTGGATCAGATTATAATATAGATAACTTGTAGGTTAAGAAATAGGGTTTTGTATCGTTATAAATACATTCTATTCGTCTTCCTCATTTTAATCATTAAAATTCGTAGGCCTTTTTCTCTCATAAATCAGCAGTTTTGTAAAATTCGTAGAAAATTCATCGTAAGTCGGAATTCAGTGATCCTGGATTTTCGGAGAGGACTTTTCGTTATCTTCAACTTTCTTGTTTCGTGTTTTTCAAGAAAACGTATTTTAGAGGGTCAAAAATTATATATGTCTTTCTTGTTTCGTGTTTTTCTTGTTTCGTGTTTTCTTGGTATATATGTTCTATGGTCGTAAAGTGTTTTTTATATAAATTATTATGATTGTTGATATCTATTATAATTATAATATATTATAATAAATAATATATTTAGACAATGATGGTGATGTATGATGAGATAATGTCTCATTACTCCACTTTCAAAAATAAAAATAACTACCGGCAAGAACAGTGCTCAGATACCCGCCAAATATGTAAATCACTTGTGTGTATTCATATTTTTTTGAATTATACATATTGATTTTAATTAAAAAATTTAGTCTCTGCATATTCAAAATGCATATTTTTTATAAAAAAAATATACATATTCAATATTCATGTACCTGTTAACAAAAAATATATATACAAAACACGCATGTGTGTGATATGTATTCGATACACGCATTATGCATACTAACCTATAACCCGTGCGATGCACGGACTAATTATACATTTATAATTTTATTATTTTCTAAAAATAATTAATAAAATACGATAATTATATATTATTGAGATTAATGAAATTAAATATTTACATATTATTTTTGTATGTATTATATCGAATGATTCAAAATTTAGATAGTTAAATTTAAAAAACAAAACACTCAAAATATTATAAATGCTATGACTATGGTTCGAGTTATGAAAATAGAACTACAGGGACAAATTTTTAGAAGATGTTAAGAATTTTTATGTTAAGAACTCTATTAAAGTATCTAATATGGATGACATAATATCGATTTGCGGTCATAGGCGTGAAGGACAAATTGTTACATAATTTTATCTGTTGAGATATTTTATGGCGTTAGTTATTTACTTTCATTATTTATGTATTTTTTTTGTTTTAGTCAATTTATAACTTACCTATTTTGAGTCTTCCATGTTGATATTTTCTGTTCAAAACTGTTTTTCAAGTGATTGATATAATATCCCGAGAGATGGAATACCGAGGGTACACCGAGTTACTTGCATTGCCTCTCTTAGGCCTTAAAATACATTTTTTTCGATTTTGATATTACAAAACTTCTTCGACTGCCACCTTTAATCCAAATTATGATTTGGTATTATTTTTTTGTAATTTGTTTTTAAATTTTTTCATGGTTTTTTAATTATTTTTGTTATATTATAATCTGAATTATTAAAACTAATTTTGGAAGGTTTTGTTTCCCTACAAAAGAGACAAGAAAGGAGTTGAGTGCGATTATATATTATTGAGATTAATGAAGTTAAAATATTTACGTATTATCTTGTATATAATATATTATTGAATAATTCAAAATTTAGATAGTTAAAATTTTAAAATGTCGTGTTACTTTGGGTCGCTTCACACAAGTGCATAGACTATTGAAAAGTGGGAGTTTTGAATAGTAATGGTGTATATGGATGATTTGGTATTGTTTTTATAATATTATTTTTTGTTTTTTTCTTGATTTATTAATTATTTTGTATATTATAGTTTGAATTATAAAAAAAATTTGGAAGGTTTTATTTTCCTACAAAAGTGATAAAAAAGAAGTTGGGTGCGATTAGAAATCAAGTTGGATAGTAATTCAAAGAATTTGTAGTTATAGCAGATACATGATTTAATTTTTTAATAATTTATAAAAGATAATAAGTATATATTATTGAGAGTAATGAAATTAAAATATTTACGTATTATCTTGTATGTATCATATTATTGAATGATTCAAAATCTAGATAGTTAAAATCTTAAAATGTCCTCCTACTTTGGGTTGCTTCCGCATAGACTATTGAAAAGTGGGAGTTTAGAATAGTAATGGTGTATGGGGATGATTTGATATTGTTTTTAGAATATTGTTTTTTTTTTACTTTTTTCTTGATTTATTAATTATTTTGTTATATTATAATTTGAATTATAAAAAAATTGGAAGGTTTTTATATCGCTACAAAAGTCATAAAAAAGAAATTAGGTGCGATTAGAAATCAAGTTGGATAATAATTTATAGAGTTTGTAGTTAATAAGTTATATCAAATACATGATTAATTTTTTTTAACTAAATTATATTTGTTTAAACTTATTTTGGAAGGTGTTAACATATATTTTAGAAAGGTGTTAAGTGACCGAGGAAAAGAAATCATGGTTTGCTTATAATAGTATAGTATAGATTCTTGTTTACTGAATATTTTGAACAATTCTTTCCGTCATTGGATATTTGCGTATTCTAAATAGAAAAGTGGATATTTTGATACAACTACATTTATTATTATAATTTCGTAATTACCTAAATAAAATAATTTGGCCCGTGAATATCGTGTAATCTTTCGATAGTTTATAACAAGAAGAACATTAGTATATATTTTCCCAAAACGAAACCAGTTTGAAATAAAAGTCTTAACTGGCGGATTAAATTTATCTATTTTGAATAAAATCGTTAGATAAATAAATATTTTACTTAATTTTTCTTATTATATACTTGAAAAAAGTCTTTCAAGTATTTTTCAAAATTAGCTTTTTGATAGCAAAAAAATATTTCAAAAGAATAACTATCAAAAACTAATATCAAGATTTTTATTTGTTTAAACCTCTAATTTGATTTAAAAGTAGCATGGAGTATAATTTTAGTTGCGGAATGCGGATGGAAATTGAGCAGCGGTTAAAGGCCCAAAATAATGTCGTATGATTAAAAAAAGTCCGAAACAGCTCAAGAGGGCCCATTTCTAACCTTAAAGGAATGTTCCAACGATAATCCTGAACTTTAATGTCTTTTTGTAAAAAAAGGAAAAATGTTTTTTGGTTTACTTTTCTTCTTCCTTTTTTTTTGCAGAAAAATCACTGGCGATCACATGAAGCTGTATTTTTCTAAATTGAAATTTAAATATAAAATTTTTATTTCAGTTTAATTATTTATGCAAATATCCCCTAGTAGTTAGAATAACTATAAATAAGTTTAAAAATGTAAAAGAATAATATTATTACAGTTTAATTCCGCTGTAAACTTTATTATGCAAATATTCTCTAGTCGCTACCAAAATTATGAATAATTAAAAAATTATTATTATTTAATAATCTCTAATAAAATGGAACTTAACTCTTAAGTTAATTATTATTATAATTAACTTGACTATTTTGTTAGGACCCTTTTGATATCATATTTTCTGTACTAAACCAGGAGTCTTTATCAATTTCAAAATTTTGGATTAAGTTATTATATAAGCGTACTTGAAAAAACAAGAAATTTTATGCAGACAACACTGCCAAATTACAATTATGCATATGAGTTTGAAATCAAGAATCGGGTTAAATTGATATGAGATTGAGGAATGATTGCTCATATAATGTGTTTGGTTCAATGTTATAGATAATCTGTTTAATTTTAATATAATTAAAAGTTCAATTGCTTTCTAATATGATAAATAAAAACATATTATATAATACATTGAAATTAAGTTTTTATACAACTTACAAACAAAAATTTAATAAACATGCATATGATTGGTAAAATAAAATTCAAACAATTAAATTATAATTTAATATTTGTTAAGAAATTAATATATAACTAACTGACAATAAATAAAAATAATAATATTTATTTTAAAATTAAATAATATATCATTTTTAAAATATATGTATTAAAATTGTATTTAACTAATATATAAATATGTTTGAAATAATAAAAAAAATATATACCTCATGCCCTTTTTCCAAACTCACCTTTCACATGTAGGATGAACCAAACGACCTTTAATTATTAGATTCAGTAGTAGAAGTAAAATGATAATTGAACTGAATTAACAAAAAACCACTGCCGAAACTGCACTGAACAATTAAGGCTTGCAAGCGTCGTTCCATGGGAGCTCGTGGTTGCCAGTTGGCAAATTTCTCCGAACAATTCTAGGATTCAAGTTTTCTAGTATTACAAAATTGAGGCTGGCGGCGGGGATAGGTCTGTGTATACATTGAAACTGGTTACTGTACAGTCATCTCTTTATATTTATATTAGAGCATCTTCAATAACCTCTTCAAACAAGTTTTTAAATCAAAATTTAAAAAGTATGTCAAAAAACCAAGTTTCAACAAGCTCCTAGTAGCTCTTAAAAACCTTAAGAATCTCTTCTCTCTACTCTCTTTTAAGAGCCATTAGATAACTCTTAACTTCTTTTAGTTAATAAAATATTCACATGCACATGTTTCATTTCAAACATTTGTCATGCACAATTTGAAATATGAATAAAATATAACTTAAGAGGCAAAATAAAGATTATTGTTGGAGTTAGACACGAAAATCTATGTCCTCACTTGCTAAGAGTCACATTGTTTATATTATATTTAAGAGTATACTAAGGGACCGTTGTACATGCTCTTGAACTACTAAAACTCTAACACAAACTCCAAGTATTTCTCTATTCCCCCTGTTAAGTCATTCAGCAGACTCTAATGTTTGTTAAACTATTTTAATATTAGTAATACATTTTCCCTATGTTTGTTAAACTATTTTAATATTAGTAATATATTTTCCCTCCAAAATATAGTCACCATTTCACGCTCCATTATGTTAAACTCCTGCTATCATGTGTATGTTGTGCAAATGTTTAGGACATTTTATGTACTTGGTGATGTTACTACTGCTGCTCTATGTCCTGGTGACACCACTTGTTCTCCTGCTATCTATCTCAACGGTTTTCGACTATCCGTGATTAAAAAAAATTCATCATCTGGTTACCTGATTTTTTAGGCTTACTAATAATATTTCATTTAGTGGATATGGATTTGGTATATTTGGTTGATATATCATCATAACTAGAGGTTTTGAAACAGCAGTAGCGTTGCTTCCATCGGTGATCAATTGTTGGTATTCATATATGGAGTGGTGACCAATTGTTGGTATTTAGAATGAAGTCAGTTGCATATGTTCATATATGGAGTTATATCTATGGAAAATAGAATAAAAAAACAAACAGAAAAAATATTGAGGAAGGCTTGTTGGAACATGTCCAAATAATATGACTTAAAAGTCTACATAATATTTATTTTTATAAGGAGTCTATCATTAACTCTTGGAGTTGCTCTAAAACTATTAAATAATACTGCCTTCTTTCGTCCCACCCGTTTGTATACATATGGGATATACACAACAGATGTTGGTAAAAAAAAGTAATTTAGTAGAGAAAAATAAAAAAATGGATAAAATGATGGGACCGAAAAGTGAATAATGATGTGACCAGTTAATATTTAATGTATAAAGTGATCGTGGTGGAAAGTTGAAGTGGATAATAGTTAATTTTAATATTATTAAATTTTATTAATTTTGGAATGTATAATTTAGTAGGAAAAACTAAGAGAAGTGATAAAGTGATGAATCGATTAATATTTAATGTATAAAGTGAGCGTACCGGAAGAAAAGAGTAGATAATAACCACTCCCTCCATCCCTTTGAATTGTATACCTTTTTTTTTGGAAAGCAACTATATATATAACTGGGACAAAGCCCAATAATCCTTAAAAACCAGCCCAATTGAAATTGGGTTTAACCATACTTAGCTTCATCAAAACAAACATCATAAATCACACCATAATCCAGCATAATTAACCACTAAAAACTGAACTTTAAACTAAATTATCTTAAATTAAAATTAACTAATAAAAAACTGTTGGACTTCCCTAACAGTCTTCCCCCTTCAGCATCTTCACTCCAGTGCCGCTTCACAGCTCCATTCCTGCACACCATCAGCTCCATTCACCCCTGCAACAGGCAGACCCACCACAATCTGAAGCCCTTCCATATCCTCTTCATCATCAATGCCCGCACCCACTGCATCTGCATCCACTTCCTCATCATGCAACCCTATTCCCTGGTTCTGCACTCCATTAATTTATGCCTCCTGAGGCACATCGACTTCCTGAGGATCCAGCACCCCATCTTCCAGAACATCAGCTTCGATCTCACCTTGTCTAACAACCCTGAACCTTTACTCAATACTTCCCAACCCCATGTCTAAGTACCAGAACTCTTCAATTCTCCCAAAGTCCCTTTCCACAATCACCATCCTATCCCAGTGGTTAGCCCCATACTCTGCCAGATATGCAGCTAGCACATTGGCTTCTCTATCAACCAACCTAAGCTCACACTTATAGTTCCTATCAGCCTTCCTTTGATTTAGCTGTCACAAAACATATGCGTATTGAGGCCTGCCACCAAGAACCGTAGAATTAAACAACTCCCAATATGCATCTACATGTTCAATTTCCAAGATCACCCTCTTATACCCCTTATAATACGCCTCCTTCAGCCCCTTTAATAATGCATGTAACTCGTTCTCCCTCTGATCACCCAGATCCAAAGACCCACCAGTCATATGCAAAATGAACCCCCCCAGATAATCTCTAAACACTGCACCTATACACGAATGCTGCCCATTTGGCAAAGCTTCCTGTGAAAAATAGTTATGCACATTGCACTTCACCACCCCCGTACTTAGCATCAGCCACCTTGCATTAACATTGATGTTCCCTTCCTCCATTAAAACCCCAATACAAGACTGTAAACCCTACAATTAAACTCTCTTTACAAAGAAATACTAATGATTTTCTGAACAGACAAATGTGAAAAATGTCTACCTGCAAAGAGTCTCTTATATACTACCCCCAATTAATTCCCCAAGAGACTGTCATAATAACTCTATAGCCTCAAAACTATTCCCCAACGCAACGGTTTAGGTTTCCAAGAAGGGATCTAAAAAACCTTTCCAGATTCCCCAAGTAAAATAATTACACTACTAGTAATCATAACTAGGCTATTTAATATCTAAAAATCTACTAAATTCTAATAGCCGAAATTACTTTTCTAATGAACAACAATTCTCCTATTTAATCACCTCCAAATTATTCATAAAAACTCCCCTTTTTGCATGCCCATCCGCAATTTCATTCCACCTTCTATTAATATGCTTCAACTGAACATCTAACAGCTTTTCATTCCACATTTTTTTCTGAAGCTCACCCAAATCAGTTTTCTTAACTAAATTCTCATTATCTGACAGCACCAAGATATGTTTACTAGACCACCTGCTATCCTTGAGCAACTTAAGAAGAATTTCCAAAGCAAATCTCTCCACCTCCAACACACTAGGAAGAGATGCAGGCCCAACAAACTGCAATAATTTTTCACCTGCAATATTTTGAACTAATCCACCAATGCCAGCTAAAATCTTGCCTTGAACATCCCTTTTAAAACTTCCATCTATAAATGCCATAATATCAAAATTACCTTGCTTTATAAAATCTGTCCACAAGTCCTTCTCACTTGAAGTTACTACCCCAACTAGATTAAAAAACCACCAATCCCTTCTCTTTATACTGATAACCCCATTAGCCAAACACCATTCCAAAGCTCTACTTTAAATCAGAATATATACCTGTTTGTAATCTGGATATTTGCTATCAAAGAGATTTCTATGTAGCTAAATTGTCCATATGGTAGCTATTAACACACTATTCCAAACTGATTTAATACCTTCATGATGAAAAACAAACTTTGATCTCCACATAGAATCCCAATCTACAATATATACCATTGAAACTATCCCCCACCAACTTAATACCAAAATCCAGATTTTCCTTGAGAAAATACATTTTCAAAAAATATGTTCTTGGGATCAAAACCACATAGCAAACAAATCTTACATTTACAGTAGTCATGCATTCTCTGAGCTAACCAGATCTTTGTTGGAACAATTTTAGATTTTACTTTTCACAAGAACAATTTTACCTTCTCAGGCACCTTGTATTTCCAAATGTATTCCCATTCATCACATTTCACTACATCACTTTTGATCAGCAATTCATAAGCAGCTCTAGTGGTATATTTATCCTTAGCTGGTACCCAAATAATCATATCCTTATTAGCAGAAAAATACACTGAGTTCACTATAACCCCAAGCTCCTCAAATTCCTTTAATTCCCAATTCCTTAACTTCCTCTTCCAAAATACTTCACCACTCTTCTCATAACAATCCCATAAAGACTTGAAAATGCTTACTTCCTTCTGCTGTAACTTAGAAATGTTGTATAACTAGGGAATCTGTCCATAATGGTTATATCTTTGAACCAAAGATCTTCCCAGAAAAGAGATGATTCCCCATCAGCAAATTCCCATCTCACAGCTCCAGACCTAAAATATCCAGATTCAGAATGCTTAGGAACTGCCCCTAGTATGTCCTGCACCATTACTGAGCATGATTTCTGATTGCTCAACACCTTTATACCCCCACCCTGACCACAACCATACTTGTCTCTTAACGATACATTCCAAGCCATCTTTCTCTCAGCTTGCCATTTAAACCACCACTTACAAAGCAATAATGAATTCATATGCTGCAAAGAGCTCAAACCTAATCCTCCCCGTTTCTTTGATTTGCGAACTGAGCTCCAAGCTATTAAATGCATCTTTTTGCATTTATCTCCTCTATCATCTGCTGAATTTCCCCAAATGAAATCTCTTCTAATTCTTTCCAACTGATTACAAATTCCCACTGTTACTTTATGTAATGCAAACCAATATATTGGTAAACTATCCAAAGTTGACTTAACTTAAGATAACCTCCCAGCTTGATTCAAGCTATCTCTTTTCCAATTGGCTAATTTATTTCTGAATTTCTCCACCAATGGTTTCTAAAAGACTGTCTTTCTGGAGCTAATACCAATTTGACTTCCTAAATAAACCAAAGGCCAGACTCCTATCTTGCAACCCAACTTATCTGCCATATATTCCAATTCTAGATTTGGAATGTGACAAGAATATATGTTGCTTTTTTGGAAGTTAATCTTCAAACCAGAAAGCAACTGAAAGCATTGGAGTACTTTTATTATTCCCAAAATTGATTTCTCATTACCTTGTAGAAAGACTATTGTATTATCAACATACTGTAAGTGAGAAATGTTCTTACCCTCCTTTCTCATCTATAAACCCTCAATGATTCCTTGTTCACTTGCTGTATTTAACATTTTGCTTAAGACCTCTCCGGCTAGATTAAATAGCACAGGAGAAAGAGGATCCCCTTGTCTAATTCCATTAGACATGCTGAATTCTCTAGTAGGTGTACCATTGACCAGATAAATAACCTAATTGATTTAAAAAGATTTTCCATCCACTTGATCCATCTGCTCCCCAATCCCAAACACTTTAGATTTTTGAACAAAAAACTCCAATTCACTGAATCAAAAACCTTCTCAAAATCCAACTTTAAAATCAGTCCTTTATTTTTTGAGGTCTTCATAAAATGGAAAACCTCATCTACTATCAAGATGCTTTCAGCAGCCTGCCTACCCTTTACAAAAACAATTTGATTCACCCCTACTAACTTATCATAAACTGAGTTTAGCCTATTTGCCAATACCTTAGTTAAAAGTTTAGTAACACTATTTATTAAACTTATAGGTCTGAACTCACTGAGCTTATTTGGCACCCTGACCTTTGGCACCAATGCTATGAATGAAGAATTAAAACCTTTAGGAAGAACTCCAGTACTAGCAAACAAATTAAACCCTTCCAAGACTTTAACCTTCAAAAAATGCCAAAATTCCTTAATATACTTCATATTAAAACCATCTGGCCCTGGAGCTTTATCATTACTAAATAATTTCAATGCATTTACTATCTCCTCCATACAGAAATCCCTTTCCAAAAACATCACTTCTTCATCATTTAACCTTTTATCGATTAATGATCCCAATTCAAAACACTCCATCTTCCTTGAATTAAAAATATTTTTAAAATACTTGTAGAAAGCCATTATGACCTCCTGAGCTCCAGTTAAGACATTTCCGTCCACTACAACTTTGTCAATTTTAATTCTGCATCTCCTTCTCTAAATCAGTTTATGAAAAAAATTTGAATTTTTGTCTCCTTTCAGATTCCAATGTATTCTTACTTTTTGTCTTAGCATTGAGTCCCTTTTCTTGTAGCTTTCAGCTAATTCTAGTTGACACTTAACAACTTCCTCTCCTCCAACATGGCTTCTATCCATACACTCCAATCTAATTTCCACTTCTTTAATCTTAATATCTAACTTATCCTTAGATCCTTTACACCATTATTTCAGCCCCAACTTAAACTTCTTTAACATGACTTGGAAATTTTCTTGCATTCCTGATTCTTTACCTTGCTTCCAAAATTTCTCCATTTCCATCCTAGCCTTTTCGTCAGACAACCACCAATTAAATGCCCTAAAAGGTACCGGTTACTTTGTACTTTTACTAACATACAACAACAAAGGCCTATGATGCGATACCATCATGTTGAGTGCCAAAACTTCTCAGTTATCAGCAGCATACCAATTATCAGTCACCAAAAACCTATCTAACTAACCACACCTCCCAACAGACCCATACCAAGTGAAATTCTCATTTACCATCCCAATTTCACACAAATTATTACTCCTAATACAAGCCTTAAAACCCTGTACACCCAACCTTCTATATGTGCAAATGCAATTGGCACTCTCTTTCTCATCCATAATACTTTTAAAATCTCCAACTACAGATACCAAATTATTACCTGCAATAACTAAATTTTTTGATATCTCCACCCACAACTACCTCTTACCTTTTAAATTTAGAGGACCATAAACATTGACTACATGAAAAATGTCATTTATCAAGTTGCATTTGAACTGAACCTACTGCCACGTTCTTCTGGAAGCCAAACCTAAGTATTTGAGACACAAACTGTCCCATGCCATGATCAATCCCCCTGACAAACCCTCTGAATTCTGTATTAGCCATCCTACCTGATCACTATCCCATATGGATTTTTCCCAAAACTTCCTCCAGTCCATACATTTTGTTTCCTACAAACATAATATATTAACCCCTCTAGATCTGATCAAGTCTTTAACCATCCTCCTCTTCACACCATGACACAACCCTCTACAATTCCAAGATATTATTCTTATATCTCTTACTGACATAATGGTTTATTTTTACTAAAAAACTACTTCACTTACTAAATCAACTTACAGCTCTCCTTGTTGCAACTGTTCTGCTATTCCATTAAGAACAATCTCTCTATCTCCTAACACCGTTAATCCCATTTGCTCAGCACATTCTATTATTTCTCTAGCTGCTTCTTTCCTATTTATCTCTATATTTTCTGCAAAAATCTCCAAACTGCCTCCAACTCCTAAACCAGGGCCTAGCTTTTTATTTCTTCCAAGATACTTCCTACAACCCAAATTAAAACCACCTTTCAAATCAAAAGGATTGTTAAATTTTCTACCTTTCTTTTTAGGTCTTCCAACTCCTTTAACATTGAACTTAACAATTCCATTACACAAAGAGCCCTGGGAATTGGCAGCAAAGACACCAGATTCAAAGTTGTCAGACATTTCAACTATATCTTTTGTCTCCCTAAACTTCAACTCACTTAGAGAATCCTTACTAGAAGATAATGATTCTACTCCAACCATTTCTTCTGCAGCTTTACCCTTTACCAAATTCAAATTCCCCTATCCTCTCTATCCACATCCAACATCTCTCCCTCCTTACACAATTCTTGCTCCCGAGGAGCAACTAAACTTCCCTTAGTGCAACCTTTGCTCCCATTACTTACTACTACTGAATTAGACTCCTCTACCTGTCTAAAATCCACTTCCTTGACTACATTCAAATCCTTATCCTTAGATTCCATTCTACTATCCTATTTCCTAACTCTTGATATTATCTCTCCATCAGTTAAACTCATTGGACCCATTTTATTCTTCAGCTTTTCAAAATTTGGGCATGCAGGTTAAGAAAAATTATAATTTTATGAGAAAAAAATAAGAAAAATGTGTAACTTTATTGTATAAAGTGAGTTTAGTGGAAAAAGATAGTGGATTTAAGCGGGTATAATTAATTTTTACTCTATCCGTCCCGTTGAGATGTATACGTTTCGTTTGGGCACGAAAATTTAGAAAAAATGAAATTTTGTAAGAAAAAATAAAAAATAGGGAAAATGGCGGGACCAATCAATATTTAATTATAAAGTTAGTGTAGTAGAAAAAAATAGTGGATATAAGTGGATGTTGTTGTTGTTAATTTTTATATTATAATTTTTTTATTATTTGTAGTAAATTTTGAATTATATAGAATTGAATGGGACATCACAAAAAGAAAGAGTATAGAAATG
Organism: Apium graveolens; assembly: GCF_009905375.1. Lineage (NCBI taxonomy): Eukaryota > Viridiplantae > Streptophyta > Magnoliopsida > Apiales > Apiaceae > Apium > Apium graveolens. The sequence continues at coordinate 231,172,472 of NC_133656.1, read as the reverse complement.
AATGGAATAAATGAAGTATATTATAAAACTTGACTATTTTAGATAAATTTTGAAATTTATAAAATTGAGCGGGACTTCTAAAAAGATAAGTGTATAGAAATGAATGAAACATACAAAATAATTTTAATATTATTAAACTTTTCTATTTCCGGAATATTTGGAATTGAGATTAAACGGGACAAAGAGTATTTTCCATAAACAACTACACACCATGTCATGCGAGATCATATATTTCCCATATTTTTTTATAATTTTCTAATTGATTTGTTTCTTTAATTTCTCGTAAGGGTTCTAACTAGAGCCGGTTGTCACGACCTTAGAGTTCGACCCGTTCTAAGTCCAACCGTGTCGGCGTCTAGCGCTTGTCGCCCTCCAAACGAACTACTAGATCAGTCTTCCCCAAGTGTCGCCCTTACACTTATGCAGCGAATATTAGAAAAATGTAATTTTTTTATCGTAGGGAACCCGCAGCCGCTACCCTTTGGGTGCACACTGGGTAAACCCCACGAGCTCACGCAATAGCCTGCAAATCACATGAACCAAGTTAAACCGTATTTAAGCGACAAGCTCTGACTCAGGAGGCATAATCATAAATTCTCCTCCCGTGAGATTCGAACTTGTGACCAAGAGAATAATTATCCCCTCTTTAACCAACTGAGTTAACCCTTGCGAAGGAGAAAAATGTAATATTAGACACATACTTACTAACAAAGGCCTATTTTATTTATTAAATTTTTGTATCAAATATTATAATACTTATAGAGTTTAATTATATATACAAATAATTATTGTTCAAATTATTTAATAATAAGGAATTTGTCAAACATCTTTTTTTTGTAAAATTATTTACGGTTTTATTAACTTCTGATTAAAATTATAAAAATAGCATTTTATTATGAAAATATATGCCAAATACGATTTGCATAATAATTTGAACTATAACTATTTTAGATTGCCAATATGATTGTAAAGTTGGAGAATTCAATTTCACAAATACTTTTCCAAAAATTGAGTTGTAAATATGGTTGTAAAATGTATTTTTGCAAAAACAATAATTGGCGATTTATGAAAACCTCTTAATAATATAATAATTTTAAGTTCAACAAAAATTTTAAAATATAATTGTTACGCCCAGATTCATTCGGGTGTTTGAACAGGCTTCGGCCTACGTGAAGATGGCTTCGGTTAGTACCTGAAAGTGAAGAGAATGTGAGGGTTTGTACCCCCGATTCACCTCCGACATGAGAATAAGAATCTAGTTGTAGAGGTGGGTAAGAATACAAGAAGAGCAGAGTGTTTTAGAAAATCTGTGTGTGTGTGTGTTGTCTTACTTTTCCAGGGGTTTTATACCCAATTTTACCATGAATGAATTTTACGTTACTCATCATTAAAGAGGGAGTAAAAAGGGGGAGTTATGCTTCTTCTCCTTTCCAACGGCCTCGAAGAAGAATGGGCTTTGGCCTGGGATTTTTCATGGGCCTTCGGCTTATGGGCCTGGTGGGCCTTCGGCCCAATAGCTCAATCGTCCGACGGGCCTTCGCTCAGAGGGCCTTATTGGGCCTACAGCCAACATGTCCCTGTCCTTCGGCTGGGCCTTCAGGCGGTCTGAAAGACATCAATTCAGGCCCATATTGGGACGAAGAAATCCTAGGGCGACCGCTTCAGTTTCGCCTTGATCTTCGTTCGTACACGTGGCACATCTTTGGGAACTTGTGGTGTATTAAAGTGACAGCTGTTGGCACGTCATTTCACGGATTAATCCCAGCCATTGAATCTCAACCGTTTTAATCTGGGACATCTAATTTTGAAACCCCCAAACCTCGCCTTTTTGAATTCATTTTGGGCGCCTATATAAAGTCCATTTGTGCATTTCCTTTTCTTTTCATCACTTCCATTTTCTCTACACACAACAACGAACTGCGGCGAGTTTTCCAACCACGGTAACAACTCTGTCTTTCTAGATTATCCCATCTCAATATAAGAACACCTTCAAATCAGTAAGTTCTTTTTTATTTTTCAAGCGTTCCTTACATTTGCATGCAAGTTTTTGAGTTTTATGGTTTTTGTATGTGAGTCCAGTGGCTTTAAGTTTATGGGATATTTCTGGGTTTTAAGTGTACATTGTTGTGTTTTTGGGGTCTTTTAGTTTTATGGGTACTTCTGGGTAGACAATAGGAGTTTTCTGGGTTTTGGTAGTTTCTGGGGCCTACCACGGGTTCAATAATGGCATGCGAGACATTTTTTGGCCAAGAACTCTCTTCAGGAGTTCTTGGCCTAAGAACGTCCTTCGGGAGCCGACCCAGGGGGCAGATGGGCGGTTTGGAGTTTAAAGATGGCAGTCGAAGGGTTTTTGGGGGCTAGAACTTCCTTCGGGAGATTTGCCCTTTAGAACATCCTTCGGGAGCTGACTCCAGATTCTTTTTTTGTTCGTTCGGTTCTAGGACATGTACTCGGCCTTTTATCATTTATCATTTTTCCTTTATCATGTCCTGAGTACATGGACTAATGTCTCTCTGTTTCCGAATACAGGGACATGGACCGAACGAATCGCCCTCCAGAGACTTGGGACCCACGGCCTGGCACTTTGGCGGGAACGTCTTCTATTCGCCCCGAGAGAACGGGTCGCGATCTCTTCGGATCGGTGGCGAATTATCCGGCGGCGAACAACCGGTCGGAGCTGTCGAAGGAGAGGATAATTCAGATGTATTCTAATTTCTCCGTCCCTCGGAACTTCTTCTGGCTCTATGCCCCCAAGGAAAATGAGTGGATCTATGATACTCCGGGGGTGCCGGAGAGGTATGGCAACTGTGCTGTCGGGATTTCGGAGGCGGCGTTCAAGTGCGGCTTCCGAGTGCCGACGCTGAAGATAGTGAAGCATCTCTTCAAACAAATGGGGATCGCTCTGGGGCAGATGGATCCAAATGGGTTCATCCACATTAACTGCTTCCAGAATATATGCCTTCATGCCGGAGTTACTCCTACTCCGAGACTATTCTGGCGGCATTACGACTTCCGAAGGAACTCGAAGAGCCCGGGGTTTTATACCATCGCTCGTCGGGCTGGCCGGGCGGATTAGACGACCACCAATTCCAGCAACAAGAACACACATACTCACTGGTGCTTCATGAGTGGGTGGAGGTTGGCCCCAATGTCCGTCTGGCGGGATGTGAATCTCTCGTTGCTCCTTGCGCCGAGCTTGACGGAGAGGGAGAAGGAGGACTACGCGGCCCTGGTAGATGTCCGTGTGAGTAAGCTGGGTCCCGAAGAATTTCGGGATAAAGGCTGGCTGTTAAGTTTGTGGGGTGGGGGTAACAAACTTCTTCTTCGTCATCTTAGTTTCTCTTTTATTATTCTAGCAACTTTCTTTTGTTCTTTCATTTTCTTCTTCATTTCTCCATTATCGGTCTGACTTATTTTTCTTTTATTTTTGTTTTAGTGTCTTCCATAGAGGCTTTGATCGAGAGGAAGAAGGCCAGGGCGGCCGAGAAGAGGGTCGCCGAAGAGGCGGTAAAAAAGAAGGCTGCTGAGGGAAGGGCCACGCCGAATCCTTCTGAGAAGAAGGAAGGCGGAGAGGGTCTTGCCACTTCGTCAGGCTCCAGCCGCTTCCGGAGGGGATGAGGAGGACGAGCTGGTGGTGGTCAGGGAGGGGCATCCCTCCAAAAGGACCCGTAGCCGGGAGGGGGTCGTTCAGTCTTATCTCCCAGTATGGGGTGTGCTGACGTCCGATCACACGGTCTACCCAGAGAGGCAGTCCACGAAGGAGGTGGCTTCGGACTTGTGCCACGGTTTCCAGCTCCCGGCCGATCTGCCGTACTTTGCTTCGGCTTCTCCAACCGAGGATTGTACTGAGCTTCTATCCTTTTTGTCCCTGGTATATTTTAATTTTGTTTCTGCTTTCGCTCGTCTTTATCTTTCGGCTCCTTTCTCTTTGTTTAATGCTTTTGCCTTGTCTTTTTTGCAAGCTGCTCCTTGGGCTGCGGCCGTGGAGGACAAAGTCCGGGACATGGAAACTCAAATGTCCGAGATGAAGGAGCTGGAGAAGAGGGCCACGGAGGCCGAGGAGGAACTCAAAAGGGTGAAAACCCAGAACGAGATCCTGGACGGTCAGGCTACTGCGCTAAAGGAAGACAAGGCCAAGCTGGAGGAGGCCCTTAAGAAGGCGAACCGGAGGATCTCCCACCGGAACGTCTAGCTGAAGAAGCCCCGCAACGAGCTTCAGAAGAATAAAAAATAGCTGGACCAGACGGAGGAGCGCTGCTTCCGGTTCGGCGTTGACTATGTCCTGGGGAAGGCTCATGGCCTGAACTAGGATTATAAGTAGCTGCTGGACGACAACCTGGAGGATCCTATCGGCCGACCAACAGATGAAGTCCCTCCTGTCTCCTCTGGTGAAGATGAAGAGCTCTCGGATGAAGACCCACAGGCCTAAGCTGCCGGCACCGAGGTGCTTGATATGACTGAAGATGATCTTGTGGCGAAGTTTGCCGTTGGTGTTTCCATGGTCATACCCAACTCTTGCAGCGGCTTTCTTCGTTCGTCTTCTTTACTTGTAATTTTATTTTTTGTAATTGATACTCTTTTCTTTGAGCTTTTGTAATTTAACTAGCCTTCGGGCTTTTATATTTTAATGCATCTTCATCTTTTGTCAGCATTATTTCTTTTATTTTAACCGCATGTTCGGCCTACTCATTTGCCATAACGATTTTAATAAAACGAATTGTATCTTCGGATTATTCACCTTAACAATTTTAATAGACGAATGAGTCGCACCTTCAGCTTTACTCATTTGTCTTGGCAATTTTAATAAGATGAATTGTATCTTCGGCTTCATTTGCCTTAACAATTTTAAGAAACTAAAACGAATTGTATCTTCATCTTCATTTACCTTAACAATTTTACGAATTGTATCTCGACTTCATTTGCCTTAGAGACTTCGGGTTGTTAATGCTTCAAAAGGCTGCTGTTGGGGGAAGGAACAGGGATGTTGATCGTTTTGTAATTGTCCTTTGACCAGCATGACCTCGTTCATTTCGCCAATAAGGTGGAGCGACCGGTCTTCTTCGGGATCGCCCCTAGACCGGGTTGTCATCATTTTGTATGCGTGATTGAGGCCGAAGGATCATGTATTTTTTTGGGATTGCCCCTAGACAGGGTTTCCTTCAGACATCTTTAATATCATTAAACAGTATGGGAATGATGAAGAGTTTATCGTCTTCGAGATTGCCCCTAGATAATACTCCTGCGGCCGCGTCTTTGGTACTTAAGAAAGAAATGTGACATAAGAAAGTGCATCTTTATTTATGTTTGAACTGCTTACACTTCTCATATAAAATTTAAGTACAAACAACTTTTAAAGAAATTTCTTACTGATAAAATTTCTGAAGGCGACTGGCGTGCCAGGTATTTTTGATTCCTCCGCCCGATAATGTTTCAAGCTTGTATGTTCCGGGACGAACGACCTCGATCACCTTATAAGGCCCTTCCCAGTTAGGCTGAAGCTTTCCTTGTTTGGTTGGCATAGATGCAGCCAGCTCCCTCAGGACTAGGTCTCCGACTCCGAACGACCTCTTCTTAATGTTGGAGTCATAATGTTGTGCCACTTGTAGCAAGTATTTCATGTTCCTTTGGTGGGCGACTTCTCTTTCTTCCTCCAATAAGTCCATATTTTCACTTAGCCCAAAGCTGTTGGTTTCCATGTTGTAAACCTCAGTTCGGTATGATTCCAATCCTACTTTGACTGGGATCAGGGCTTCGGTTCCATAGGCCATTCTGAAAGGGGTTTCCCCTGTTGAAGTCCTAGGGGTCGTTCGGTAGGCCCACAAGATCCAAGGGAGTTCTTCTGCCCATCTTCCTGTAGCCTTGCTGAGCCTCTTCTTTATCCCTTGAAAGATTACTTTGTTCGCCGCTTTTATTACCCCATTCCCTTGTGGTTGGGCGACTGAGCTAAACCTTTGCTCGACTCCGAAGTGGTGTAGAAACTTACGAAATTTGTTTCCAATAAACTGAGTTCCATCATAAGAGATACAAATATTCGGAATTCCAAATTGGAGGATAATCTGTTCTAGGAAGAACTTCTTTGCTGCTTCTTCGGTTATGGCCGACAAAGGTCGGGCTTCGACCCACTTGGTCATGTAATCAATGGAAATTATGCAGTACTTTGTTTGCCTCGTGCTTGTTGGGAGAATGCCTACTATATCCACGGCCCACACGACGAACGTAATGGGATTAGTACGGAAGTCATATCTTCTGGGGGTTGTTTCGGGACAGTGGCGAATAATTGGCACTATACACACTTATTGGCGTATTCACTGGCATCGACCTTCAGGGTTGGCCAGAAGAAGCCCCGGCGAAGGATTTTAAAGGCGAGGGACCGACTAGCCAGATGCTCGCCGCAGATTCCTTCGTGCATTGCCTCAAGAGCTTGTCGTTGTTCTTCGGTTTTTAGGCATCTCAGGAGGGGTTGACTGACTCATCGGTGATACATCCTCCCGTTGATGATGGTGTAGCTCGATGCCCTGTATTTGATCTTTAGCGCCTCCCTTCGGTCCGGAGGGAGGATACCTTTCTCTAGAAAGTTCCTTAGGGGATTCATCCAATCGTTCCCTTGGTGAATCTCCAGACATTCTTTCTTCTCGATCGAAGGCATCTTGGCTTCGGCGAGGTAGATCGAACCAGTTAAGCTCTGTGTTTCAGTCGAAGCTAGCCTGAAAAGGACATCCGCCCGTCCATTGTTTTCCCTGCCAATTTGACTTAGCTCAAAAGTTTCAAATTACAAAGAAGCATCTTTTACCTTGGTGGCGTAAGCCTTCGTCCGGGGGTCTCTCTGCTCATATTCTCCAGAGAAGTGCTTCACCACCAGCATAGAGTCGTTGAAGGCCCTTAGGTGCTTCGTCTCAAGGCTTCGGGCCAGCTCCATCCCTGCGAGGAGTGCTTCGTACTCTGCTTCATTGTTTGCCAGAGGGAAATCGAATCTTATAGCCTGGCATATCTCGAATCCTTCGGGGCTGGAGAGAATTAATCCGGCCCCACACCTTTTCCCAACGACTGGCCCATCTACAAAGAGCTTCCATTTTCCTGGGGTCCGAATGAGCTGTTCGCTGGTCGTGCGATCCTGTGGCCCCGTGAATGTGCACTCGACCACGAAGTCAGCTAGGGCTTGGGCCTTGATCTCCGTTCTGGGGACATACTCGAGATCAAATTCCCCGAGTTCGATGGTCCAGGCCACTACTCTTCCCGAGGCTTCAGGCCTGGTTAAAATCTTCTTCAGAGGTTGACTGGTGACAACTTGAATCGTTCGGTCTTGGAAGTAATGTCACAATTTTTGGGAGGCCATAACCAACCCATATGCGAATTTTTCGGCATTGGGGTACCTTGTCTCTGCATCCTTGAGGACATGGGACACGTAGAACACAGGGTATTGATTGCCTTCATAGTTTTTCACAAGAACGACCCGTAGGGTTTTGTCGGACACGGCCAAAAAAAGTTGGAGAGTTTCCTTCGGGTCGGGCCTCATTAAGAGTGGTGCCTTAGTAAGATATTCTTTCACTTTTTCAAATACCCTTTGGCACTCGGGCCCCCACTCGAAATTCTTTGACCCTTTAAGAACGGCGAAGAAGGGGAGTGCCTTTTCGGCTGATCGGAAGATGAAACGCCGAAGGGCGGCGAGCCGACCGGTCAGCTTCTGGATGTCTCTGATGCATTTAGGGGCTTTTATATTAATGACTGCTTCGATCTTTTCAGGGTTCGCCTCTTGTAATATCCCGTAATTTTTAGAATTAGATTAATAATATAATAATAGAATTAAAATTAGACAAGGACTAGGATTTAAAATTTAAGTAGACTAATGGGCCTAAAATTTGGATCAGATTATAATATGGATAACTTGTAGGTTAAGAAATAGGGTTTTGTATCGTTATAAATACATTCTATTCGTCTTCCTCATTTTAATCATTAAAATTCGTAGGCCTTTTTCTCTCATAAATCAGCAGTTTTGTAAAATTCGTAGAAAATTCATCGTAAGTCGGAATTTAGTGATCCTGGATTTTACGGAGAGGACTTTTCGTTATCTTCAACTTTCTTGTTTCGTGTTTTTCAAGAAAACGTCTTTTAGAGGGTCAAAAGGGCTATATTCAGATCTGGTCATGTTTTGAGGTAAGTTTTCGATCGATCCTGCTAGTATTTTCGAAATTGTGTGTTATGTGTATATATTTGATTATCAACATATGGGCTAAGTGATGATATATTTGAAAGTATTATATGTTACAAGTATACGTATTATTGTATCTCTGTGGTGTCTAGACGATAATTTTGGATCTTTGATTTGTGCCATGGTTTGTAAAAATATCGAATAAGAACTTGTGACCGCAGTCACCGGATTGTAGTGACAGTTTTCAGTAAATTTGGGACCGTTATCACCGGGTTGTAGTGGTCGTGGCATGGATTATTGATTTTGAATTATTATTTTTTATGTGCTATGTGTATCGAATAAGAATATGAAAGTGTACCGAAAGTATTTGTTTCGTATATTGTACATCGTATCGTATAGATTATCGTATTTTGTTATATATGTTCATGTTACTTGGCCTACTAGTTGGATCGATTATTTTCTTGCTGGGCTGTATAGCTCATTACTTACAATTTCAGGTCTAAGAGTTCAAGTTGGATAACATTCAAGTTCGAGGACTTAGATTTGGAGTTGATTGACTTTTGGGCTTCCGTTAACTGCGCGTTTGTAATAGTGACTTTTGTAATAGAATTTTGGATTAATAATTGTATTGGAATTTAGTTTTGTGTTTAGATTTAATAGTCCGGAAGTGCGGGCTGTTACAGTTGGTATCATGAGCAGGCTGTCCTTCAGAGTGTATTAGGTATGGGACTAGTAAATTTCCTAGGATTCGATCATGTGGACCATAGTTAAGTTTGACCAATAGGAGATTAGGGGGTGTAGAAATATATGATTGTTGTAAATTTGGGGACCAAATTCTTTTTAAGGAGGGTAGTATGTAATATCCCGTAATGTTTAAAATTAGATTAATAATAGAATAATAGAATTACAATTAGACAATGACTAGGATTTAAAATTTAAGTAGACTAACGGGCCTAAAATTTGGATCAGATTATAATATGGATAACTTGTAGGTTAAGAAATAGGGTTTTGTATCGTTATAAATACATTCTATACGTCTTCCTCGTTTTAATCATTAAAATTCGTAGGCCTTTTTCTCTCATAAATCAGCAGTCTTGTAAAATTTTTAGAAAATTCATCGTAAGTCAGAATTCAGGAATCCTGGATTTTTCGGAGAGGTCTTTTCGTTATCTTCAACTTTCTTGTTTCGTGTTTTTCAAGAAAATGTTGTTTAGAGGGTCAAAAAGGCTACTATATTCAGATCTGGTCAGGTTTTGAGGTAAGTTTTCGATCGATCCAGCTAGTGTTTTCGAAATTGTGTGTTATGTGTATATATTTAATTATCAAAATATGGGCTAAGTGATGATATATTTGAAAGTATTATATGTTACAAGTATACGTATTATTGAATCTCTGTGGTGTCTAGACGATAATTTTGGATCTTTGATTTGTGCCATGGTTTGTAAAAATATCGAATAAGAACTTAGGACCGCAGTCACCGAATTGTAGTGATAGTTTTCAGAAAATTTGGGACTGTTATCACCGGGTTGTAGTGGTCGTGGCATGGATTATGAATTTTGAATTATTGTTGTTTATGTGCTATGTGTATCGAATAAGAATATGAAAGTGTACCGAAAGTGTTTGTTTCGTATATTGTACATTGTATCGTATAAATTATCGTATTTTGTTATATATGTTCATGTTACTTGGCCTACTAGTTGGATCGATTTTTTTCTTGCTGGGCTGTATAGCTCATTACTTACAATTTCAGGTTTCGTCTAAGAGTTCAAGTTGGATAACATTCAAGTTCGAGGACTTAGATTTGGAGTTGATTGACTTTTGGGCTTCCATTAGCTGCGCGTTTGTAATAGTGACCTTTGTAATAGAATTTCGGATTAATAATTGTATTGGAATTTAGTTTTGTATTTAGATTTAATAGTCCGAAAGTGCGGGCCGTTACACCTCTATTCCCCGGGAACTGACCATGTAGCCTAGGAACTTGCCACTGGAGACTCCGAAGGTGCATTTGTTCGGATTGATCTTCATGTTATTGCTTCGGAGCGTCTCGAAGCACTCTTTCAAATATTCGACATGATCTTGGAACAATGATTTTACAATCATGTCATCTACATATGCTTCCATGTTCCGACCGATCTGCTCTTTAAAGACCTTGTTTACCATTCGTTGGAATGTGGCTCCAACATTTTTTAGTCCGAAGGGCATTTTAATATAAGCATAAGTCTCCTTCGGAGTTATGAACGCTGTCTTGGGCACATCCTTGTCATTCATAGAAATTTGATGATAGCCAGAAAAAGCATCCAAAAAACCAAGTACCTAATATCCTGCCGTAGCGTCTATCAACTGGTCGATGTTGGGCAAGGGGTAGTGGTCCTTTGGACATGCTTTATTGAGGTCCGTATAGTCCACACACATCCTCCACTTCCTATTTTACTTCTTGACAACCACCACATTGGCTAGCCAGTCGGCGTATTCGATTTCTTCGATGAATTTGGCTTCCAACAGTTTTTCTACTTCGGCTTCTATAACCTTCTGTCGTTCGACTGCAAATGTCCTCTTCTTCTGCTTTACCGGTTTGGCCTCGGGCTGCACATTCAGGAAGTGCTTAGCCGTCTTGGTATCCAAGCCGGACATGTGTTCGGGCCCCCAGGCGAACACATCATGGTATTTCCGGATGACAGCTACTACCTTTTCCTTCAGATCTGCCCCCATATTTTTCCCAATCCGAACCATTTTTCCCGAATGACCTGCGTACAATTCTACCTCTTCGGTTTCCACCGCGGGCTCGGCTATCGGGCTCGAGAGATCCTCCCCAAATTTTTCCAACTCAATATTTAATGTTTCACGGCTTCCGTTGGATTCGGATTCGACCCGCTTTCTTTTTCTGGTTTCGTCCGAGCCTTCGTATTCCAGATCCTTCTCGAGATCTTCCAGCATTATGATTCGGCCAGTTTTCTGATCGCCCCTCATTTCTCCTACCCCTTTCTCGGTTGGAAACTTGAGCTTAAGATGGGGTATAAACTCCACTACTTCAAAGGTCGACAAGAAGGGTCTCCCAAATATTGCATTGTACAGGCTCTCGATTCAAACCACGTAGAACTTTACTGGCTTCTCAACAGTATATGGCAATTTGCCCAGGAGGACAGGGAGCGTGATTGTTCCTTCAAACTGAATGAGATGTCCTCCAATGGTGTAAAGGGGGGCCTCATTGCAGGGCTCTAACTGCTCTCCGGCCAAGTTCATCTTGCAGTAGGTTTTGTGGAATAGTATGTTGGCTGAACTTCCAGTATCTATCATTACCTTCCATATCTTATTATGCCCGATGATAGGATTTATAATAAGAGGGTCCTCGTGCGAACGAATGACATCCTCATAGTCTTCAGTGTTGAAGGTCATGGGCATATGGGGCTTCGCCTGACCGAACTGATATAAATTGTACAGTTGTCGGGCGTATTTCTTCTTGGTTGTCTTACTATCCTTATCCAAGATGCTGCCCACAAATATAGTTTTTACTTCGCCCCTTATCCTATCCCTTCGCTCTGGTTCCTCGGTCTATGCCTCCTCCTCTTGATTCTCATTTGGCCCAAGCCTGTCTCTAAGATCTCGGACGAACTGGTTAAGTTCGCCGTCTTTGATCATTCGCTCAATGAGCTTTTTGAGGTGATAACATTCATCGGTGTTATGCCCCTTGTCCTTGTGATAGTCGCAGTATTTGTCGGGGTTCTTCTTGTGGTTTGGGACCTTCATTTTAGCCGGACGGACGAATCCGGGTTTGCCCTTGATCTCATGGAGAATCTTGGAGATCGGTGCATTCAAAGGGGTGAACACGACCGAATCTCTATCTCGCCGCCGCTCGGCCCCCCGATCTGTTTCTTTTCTTCCTTCTTTCTTACCATCCTTCGGTCAGCGCCTGATCTTTAGCCTTCGTATCTGTCGGCTCGCTTTGATCGGTCATCCCTTCGGGAGTCCTTATATCCCCTATACTTTCCATCTTCCAGTGAATGTTCTCGCCCCTCACATATATATCATTTAGGGATTTCGGGGGGAAATTGTAAAGAGATGAGCGAAGCTTTTTACCTTTATAGGGGTCTAGCCCCGCCGTCAAGAAGCCCATTGCTTTGACCTTGTCCAGATTAGTAACCATTTCAGCTTCCTCCTTAAACCGAGCGAGATAGTCCCCCAACTCTTCGTTCGCTCTTTTCCTGCAGTGGACCAGGGCTTCAGTGTCCTTCGCCTTTCGGTATAGGTGCGAGTAGTACTTCAGAAACTTCCTCTTCAGCTCTTCGTAAGATCCAATGGGCCTGGGCTTGAGGGATTTGTACCACATCGATGCTGACCCCTTCAGATAGGTCTTGAACATTTTGCATAACATGATATCATTGTGACCCATCCCGATCATTAGCAGCTCGTACTTTTCGTAGTGATCTTCAGGGTCATCCTTCCCACTGAACTCACTCATCTTAGGGATTTGCCTTTCTTCGCCCGGGGGGGTCGATATTGCTCAATTTCTTGGGACACAACCGGTTCTCTGTCGGCCCTCCTATCGCCGAACAGGGCCTTCTCTAGACGATTGAGCCTGAGGCGGGGTCCATCAGGCTCTTCGTCCGAATCAGACGAGAAGGGTTGTTTGGTCCATTTCCTTCGGGGATGCGAATCAGAGTCAGACTCATCTTCTTCATCATGCACCCTTCGTTCTCTTCTATCCTTATTTGTTCTTCCAGGTTCGTCGGCCTGCAACGCTTCGCGCAAAGTTCGCTCTTGTAATTTAATCTCCTCTCTTTGCAGCTGCAGGGCCTTCAGCCGGAGCGCATCAGCCTCTCTTCGCTTTGCTCGGGCCTCTGCTGCCTTTTCAGTTTGATCAGTTTTGGCCTTACCCTTCTCCGCGGCCTTTTCCTGCCTGAATCTTTAGGAGTAAGGCCTCTTCCTCAGGAGTCAATGTGATGACCCCATCTTCGTCCACTAGAGCGGATGGTTGTCCCTTGTCGGAAAAGCCAGGTGGCGGTGAATGTTCATGAATTATTTTTGTCATGTTCTCGTTATCTTGGCTTGTAACTCTCGTATTTCCCACAGACGGCGCCAAATGTTACGCCCAGATTCCTTCGGGTTTTTAAATAGGCTTCGGCCTCCGTGAAGATGACTTCGACAGAGTGTTTTAGAGAATCTGTGTGTGTGTTGTCTTACTTTTCCAGGGGTTTTATACCCAATTTTACCATGAATGAATCTTACGTTAGTCATCATTAAAGTGGGAGTGAAAAGGGGGCGGTATGCTTCTTCTCCTTTCCATCGGTCCTGAAGAAGAATGAGCTTCGGCCTGAAATTTTCCGTGGGCCTTCGGCTTATGGGTCTGATGGGCCTTCGGCCCAATAGCTCAATCGTTCGATGGGTCTTCGCTCAGAGTGCCTTATTGGGCCTACAGCCAACAATAATACTAACTATTTAAAAGTACCTAAAAAATTAAAGTGCAACATTAATATTGAATAAATTTAAATAAATTTAATAATATTTTACATTTTTTATTAAAAGGTTGATATAAATTTTTTATAATAGCTAAAATTTATATTTTTAAGTCCTTAATGAACATATTTTTTAAATATTAATTAAAAATATCTATATAAATACATAATTTGTGGGGACCTTTAAAAGTTTAGGGTCTGCCACCGTCTAAATAGACCCGGGCCCTGTTCGAACTTGGCGGGTGTTAACAACAAACTTGTTATCACTTATCAGTAATTATGAAATTCAAATGTTCACAATAGGTTAAATTTTGACTAAAACAAGGCGAATTTTATTTAAACAAAAATAAGTTGCCAGTCAATTGACCAGATAAATATATGCCGAATGAATAATTAATTTATTACTCCATCCGTCCCGTTAAACGTTTCCCTTTTGACTTTTTTACTGTTTAGGATAATAAGCGATTTATTACTAATTTACGTCTAATTTATAAGATCAAACATAGTGCCCGTTTGGGAAATCTTAAAATAAGTAACTTATGACTTAAAATGATTAAGTGCGAAATAAGTGATAAGTTGATAAATACTTATAAGTTCTATAAGTGTTTGGATAAATTTACTTATAAGTCAGAATTTTTTTTACTTAAATGAATTAAAACAAATAATTATTAAATATAATTATCTTAGTTCATGAATCTTAAATTATAAAATATTTAAAAATTTATATTTTAAAAACAAAACTTTAGAAAAAAGTGAAAAAATGAAAATAAGTTGGAAAAAAGTACGTCACTGCCAACTTTCAACTTATCAGCTTATAAGTTGTAAATTCAGCTTATAAGTTGGGTCGACAAACACTCGTCGATAAGCTGTTAAGGGCTTATAAGCCATAAGTGGCTTATAAGCCGGTAGCCAAACAGGCATCATGACTAATGAGTGATTTTGTTGAATTCATATTTATGAATATTTTAATATAATAAAGTTTTTATATTTAATAATAATATGAAATTAAAAATATTAAGAATTAAAAGTGTAGATTGACAAATGTGTTTAACACAAATAATAAACGTTTTTAGGGACGTAGGGAGTAACATGAAAATAAATGTCGATAATTATTGGGCTATTCTGACATCACTTGACAATTTGGTTAATCAATTTCATCTCCAATTATTGCTAGGCAACACCAACAAAGTCATTTTTTCCATTAAAAACACCCTTATATAAAAATATTAAAAATTTATCAAAGAATCATATATAAATATATAAATATATATATTTAGATTTTAATTTTCATATAAAACGATTTTTTATGAATGAAAATATAACTTAAGAAAAAATTAGAATCAATATAATATTTTTACACATAATTTTATTGTTATAAATATATATATAATTAAATTTAATTATATACTGAATTTTATGTCACACTTGATTTTTAATTTTAGATGAGATTCTACTTTATTATATTCGAATGTTAAGTTTAATGGATATTAATAATTGTGATTTTAATTTTAACAAATATATTTTTTATGAAGAATAATTTTTTTTGATAATGTATACTTTATCTTTTCCTTATATAAATTGTTTTCTGTGGAGGGAAAAAAGATATATAAACATGGTTACATAAACAAAGCATTACACAACATCATTTCGAATTTTAATTTTTTTTTTGCGTTACAAAATACAAAGAGAGCTTTATACGTATATTAGGTACCCCTACTGAGTGCTCCGCAAGTTTCATGGAAAGAGCCCCTAATAAAGACGCCAACAAATTAACACGGCAGCGTACCATACAATCGTCATTCCACTATCAAATCGCACTTTAAATTGCCTAAAACGACATCGTCCTTCAATAATTTCTTCAAACAATGAGCTGAAACACTCCTCCCCTAGTAGAAAATTCCACTTTGTCATCTGACAAAAGTAAAAGATACTTCCTACGTCCCTTAATATGTTTCCTATTTTGACTTTTTACACTATTTATGATAATCGATTGACTATTAATTTACATCTAATCTATAAAAGTAAATATAGTCATAAATGATCTTGTTGCATTCGTAATGAATATCTTAATAGAGTGTGCATTGACAAACGTGTCCATCACAAATGAGAAACGTTTTTAGGGACAGAAGGAGTAAAAAAATTGAGTTCGAACCCACGTTATATCTTGACTTGGTTGACTCAGCTCTCTCACGCCCTTGTGTTGTAATATAAAAACCCCCCATCAAGATTCTTCCCACTTCATCAAGTCTTTCAAACTTCCTCTTCTTTCATTTCAAGTTTCAAGTCTCTCCCCTGAATATTTTTATATTCACTCTTTTCAACTTTAGATCTCTACAACAATTTACATTACAGATCTCTCATTATCACCAACAATAACATGAAGGTTAGTATATATATATTTGCTAAATATATGTATAATATCAATATCATAGTCTACTTTTCATTTTCAGTGGTATCTATATTGTTATTGTACAGTTTATGGATATTAATATATTTATTTGTAATGCAGAAAGTTGTGATGAAAATTGAGTTGCATGATGACAAAGTCAAGCAAAAAGCTATGAAAGTTGTTTCTGGCCTCACTGGTAAGCGCCCACACAATTGTACATGCCGTATTTTCGCTGAAACTCGAACTCTCTCCTCATGTTAAGGTTTAGTAGTATTTTAACATATATTCTGATATTTTTTTTTTAATTTCAGGAGTGGATTCAATTTCAATGGACATGAAAGACAAGAAACTAACAGTCACAGGAGATATAGATCCAATAACAATAGTGGCTAAACTCAGAAAACTCTGTCACACAGAGATACTCACAGTAGGGCCAGCAAAAGAACCAGAGAAGAAGAAAGATGATGGTAAAAAGGAAGATCCAAAGAAAGATGACAAGAAGAAAGATGACGGTAAAAAAGATGACGGTAAAAAGAAGGATGAAGCAGTGAAAGCTGTGCCATACCCTGGCTATTTTGTTCCACCACCACAAGTGTATCCAGGATATTTTCAGCAGCACTATGCTTATAATTATCAGCAACAGCCTCAAGTGCCATTGCAGCAGTATTATCTTAATCACAGGAGTGTTGAAGAAGATCCTAATTCTTGTGTTATTTGTTGATTATGATTTTTAAATAAATATAATTAATATTACTAATAATTAATATTACTATGTGATGGGTTGGGATAGTGTTGCTATAATTTTGTATAGGTGGTTAATTAGTGCTAGAATTTATTGATTAGTAGTATGTATTTGGTTAATACTACGATGTTTACGTTAAATAAATGAGGTATCTACTTTTTCTTTCTGTGCTGCAATGCATTTAAGTTGTAGGAAATTGTGGATTTCTCTACCAAGCTTTTTGTTAATTGTTGCTACCATTTTACGAATATTTGTTGATTAGTTGATAACTACATGCAGTGTACAACATTCTGGTTCCAAATCTTTTTAATTAATCAGGTGTTCGGATATTTCTGCACATCGAGACTATAAGCCCGTAAGTACTTGTATCGGACTGTTTATCGACCCAACTTATAAGTGAAATTTATAACTTATAAGCTGATAAGTTGAATGTTGGTAACGACGTACTTTTTCTCAACTTATTTTGATTTTTCACTCTTTTTATTAATTTTAGTTTTTAAATATATGTTTTTAAATGTTAAATTAATTTACAAGTCATTAATTAAGATAATCATATTTAAAAATAATTTATTTTAATTTATTTAAGTTAAATTTTTTTTGACTTATAAGTAAAATTAAGCAAACACTTACATAACTTATAAGTATTCATATACTTATCACTTTTAAGTCACTTATTAATTTTAAGTTATAAGTTACTTATTTTAATATTTCCCAAACGGGCACTAATATTCGAGGGAACTAGTCCGAATTAGTTTCCGTGTATTTAGATTTCAAATTAATATTTGAGTGAACTATCATAACAAGTACGATTATAATTGAATGTATTTTGTAAAGTAAATTCACCAAAATACAACAATCTCAAAATTGTAGGCAGATTAAGGCTCTGTTTAATATTGTTGTTAAAAATTGTTGTGCTGTTACAAAAATTGCTGCTGAAAAAATGCTGTTGTAAAAATCAGATGACTGTTTGGTAATTTTTATGATACGGATATGTGTTGATGTAAAAAATTAAAAAATAATGATGCTTTTAATAAGATTTGATGGTGAAATCAGCATCTGCTTCCCGCAACGGCTGAAAAACAGCTTTTTCTAAAAGCATGGGGGACTTGTTTTTTTAACAGCAGCTTTTAAGTCAAAAAACTTTTTCGAAAATCAGCTTTTAAATTTTATCAAACACTTTTTTAACCGCTTTTCAGCGAAAAACTGCTGGTGCCGGCGGCTAGAACTGTTGAAACTTCCTAATAATCTTTTGAGCATTCAGGCGAGAATTTGAAGCACCTTGTTAAAAGGGTAAAAACATTTCACGCACTTGGGAAATGGAGTTAGAATTTTCGTTAGAGTCCGCAAAACTGGGTCAAGTCAATCTTTTTTGTATAAAGTTCTGAACTACCCCTCCGTAGAAGATTAACTTAAAACTATGCAACTTTTTTTATGAATTTTATGCCTTCTAGACTCTAGTAGTAGTTTCTACGGGAATAAAATAGTTCATTAGAATATATCTTTCAAATTTTAAAATTTTGTAAAATTAAAATGTTTTATATATGATTACAGTAAACTGTAAAACAAATCCAATAATATAGTACAACAAAATAAAAAAATAGAACCCCAAAACCCAAACTATTTATTCTATAATTTTTATATACGGTGTTTCAAATATATAATGATATATATATATATATATTTATATTTATGATATATATTTGCGGTTGTGGTTCGATTTTTGAAATTATTTAAAAATTAAATTTACAGTCGATCCACGATTTTATGATTTCTGTACTGTCAATTCATATTCAATCTGCAATAAACGGTGTTATTACGAGCGGTGCAAGCGATTGTCGAAATTGAGCTGATTACGTTCTAGCTTCTAGAGCCCAGATTTTACGGATAAACTAAAAAATGGGTCAAGATAGATGAATTTCTGTTACATTACATTCTTAAACCATTTAATTAAACTAGAGTTTGTAGATTTTAACTGACGTTTGCCATCGGATTGATGTTTCGATAAATGTATTGTCTCAATCAGTATTAAATTCAATTTATTCAAGACGGCCTGCTTTTTGTTAGTTAGAACACAACACGACAAAATTAAAAAATTCAAGAGCACCACTCAAACAAAATAATGTCTTTATCAAAAACAAATAATTCAATTTCTCAAAGATGATAACCCCTTAAGTTGACCATGATAGAAAACCGACACTTCTGGCTTGTCTTTTGTTTCTTGCTTCTTCCTATCTTTTCCGATTTAACTCTAAAAATATACTTTTATATTATTTTAGTTTGAAACTCCGCTTCCACCCAATTTTCAAAATTACATAATTTTGATATGTAAAAATTATACCAAATTTGATGTTATATTAATTTTTAAGAGTTTTTTTATATTTTCATGTTGTCCTTATAATTCTTTACTAATTTCTTTTTGTTACATTTGTATACAATCATTTTATTTTTTAATTTTATTTTTGTACTTTAATAATAAAATAACCTATATAGTATATAGTTGAAAAATGATGTATAATTTAGTATTAGCTGGTTGGAATTGAATTTGAAAATAATGTAATTTTTACACTATCTTAATATAAAAATTACACTAAAACAGTGTAATGGGTTGAAAATGCCCTCCAATGTAAAAAAAGTTCAGTCGAAGTTGAAATCTGCTTAACAGTTTTTCTATTTAAAAACATAAATAATTAACTTAAGTGTCTCCTTCAATTCAACTGAAAATATTCTGAGTGATATGTGTTGTTTAGGTGAACACATTTAAAGAGTGAACGACAGTTTTTATATTACAAGTTGCAAGTACAGAGAGTGTAGTTCTATTTAATTAGAAGGTGATTAGTGATTATGATTACTGATTAGTGAGTATAATATAGGTTTTATACATGTGATAAGCCCCAAGGGTCTTGTAGATTTCATCTACACGTCTGTCCAGCATAAAAGCCAAAATTATATACTATACCCCTGCTATCACTAGTTTACAAATTCATTAGATTATTCACTCAAAACAGTTTCAGATCTCTACGCAGATTCACCATTTATTAAACTCTTCACAAAAAAAATACTAAAAAAAATATACTTAAACATGTTAGAGATTTAGCAGCGAGATAAGATAACACTTTAATGCTGTATTTGGATGGAGGATTGGGAGGGAGTGAGTTGTGCTCGGCTGGGACTGACTCAAGGGAACCATGTTTGGGAAAGTAGGGGTTGTGTTTTGTTATAAAGGGTTGAAAATGGTTAATTTATAATATAAAAATTAAAATTTTCATCACCTCAATCTAGGGTGTTGGCAGCTTACTCTTTTTCACTTAATCCTTTTAAACAAACTTAGAATAGGATTATTTAATCCATAGCACTAATTTTGATGAGATTAGTTATCCCCGAATTATTATCCCATGATTATAATCCTAAGGGTTTATCTCTCCTCCTAATCTGATTCAATTCTCGCTTATTTATTAAATGAGGTTATCATTAGTAAGACATAACAATCTAATTATTAATAAAACATGTTAAAGATGAAGATGAATACTAATGATCAAGTGACCAACAATGTGCTCATTGTATTGAGATATAATTAACCATAATATACATAAACCTATAGCAAACTAATGATGCACTATAATCACCTTTGTTAATTAAACTCATCCTCTTCTTTCCACATTTCAACCCAGTTCCTCTGCGCTTCTTCGAACCCCAAAAACGAACCTTCTCTATCAGCATCCCAGCTTGCAGAAAGTGTACCAATAGCAATCCCAAGTGCAGAAGTACCAAATGTAATGAATGTAGTCAAGAAAGGCAGCCATTTTGGCACATCCACAACATTCTGTTCTTTCACCACATCAAAACCTCGTAATATAATCACCCCAGTAACTAAAGGCACTCCTACATAAAACAGTATCCTTTTAATCATCCTGTCTGTCACTACTTGTGGTATCTTGTCATCATCATCATAATCTTTACCATTACCATTTTCAGGCTCTTTAGGCATGCCCTTTTTTGCCTGGACAATGTTTTTGTTTGATGCACCACTGAAGCCTTTTGCTTTGGCCTGTATGTTCCATTTTGTTTTGGGATGAAGGAATGGAGGTTTTGGTTTTAATGGTGATAGCTTTGTGATGTGAAGAAAGCTTTGTTCAACGCAGCAAAGGCCTCTCATGGCTTGTTTATATGGCTTGGTTTTGTAAAGTTGTCACCAGTGTTATTAGCTTGTTCAGAATCTTATCTAGCATGAATGGTCACAGTGAATTGGTTTTGCTATATATCATTATCATTTTATGCTAATTCGGATATTATCATATTACATATTACAATGGGCTATTCTTGTACATTATCAACATATTTCTGATGTTTAGCCTATTTCAGCCCTGATTATTTTTCTCTTTCAAGACTGCTGGGAGGTTATTAAGAAAATGAAACCTCTTTCGGAGACTGATCTGCATAAATATACGCACATAACATTAACCAGATATGAAAAAAAGGAGTGCCTTGGCCAAAGATTAGCCACCACGACTTCAAAAATTGTTTCCGCAGAAAAGAAAACACAAAAACATGGTTTCAAAAATTCGGGATTGTAACCAAAAATGTAATTTTGTACTATGTGTTTCTGGTATAGAATTCTAGTTTACATAATCAGCATGAAAGATTATAGTAAGGGTACATGATCACACATTGAAGAAGAATGCTGTCTCTATAAAACTTCCTTTCTGAATCGGAACCTACAACTTAAGCGTCTTATTTTTCCAGTAACTAGTAAACTTGAGTATCTTAATCCTCTTCTGATTCTGAACTTTCTGAATCAGAGTGCCTGCCATTTTCATTAGCCGCACCCTTATTATTTGTTTCCCTTGTATCTTCTTCATCTTCACTATATTCACTCTCATAATCCTCATCATATTCTTCCTCCTCATTCTCCTCTTCCTCTTCGGCTCCATCTTCTGCTATTGGTCCATCCTCCGTCATATGGGCTCCCCGAGTACCAGCCCTAGTTCGTTTCAAGACCTTGACTTTTACGCTGGTCTTTTTGTCACAACCAAGCCATGAGTCGCAAAGTAAATAAGAGGTCAGATTATAATTTCCTTCTGCTGGTGCTTGGAATTTGCCAATCACTAGTCGCGACCCAGCCTTAACTTTCTCAACTGCTTCTCTAACACCCTTGCTAGTTTCCTTAGGACTGGCCCCTGAACCTTCCATCGACTCCTCGATTGCTTTTGAGGCAGTGGTTACTGCTGCTGCTTCATCCATGAAAATGACCTTCTGAGAGAACCATACATTGTTTAAATTGGGATCTGCAAGCAGAAACCAATAATTTTCTTCTTTGTGAAAGGGATAGTAAGGAGCATGGGGGAGGGCACCGATCAAACCATTACCACGTTTGACCGTTACCCAAGCCTGAACTGTGACAACGTCACCCTCCTGTATACCCTCTTCACCTTCAGTCTCACAAGTAATATCGACCGTTAAGGAAGGCATCATCTCTAAAACTCTTTCCACATCTTGTACATCAGCAGCAGTGAAACCAGCCACTTGAGAAAGCAGCTCATCACGGTCCTGAAATGTCATATCCCGCAGGTCCTGAAACGACCTTACTTTCTGAAAAGGAAAGGCAAACCAACATTAGATCAGAGATCAGAGAGACATTTGAAAGAACTAAATTTAGAAAATAAAACAGAACAGAGGCCTCGCCTGACTGTAAGTACAACATAATATTTCATTTTAAGAACATAGTAACATGCACCAAATTGTTCTTAGAGGTCAACTATGCTATCACTATAAATATTTGAAAACACTTTTTGAGATCTCTTTGTCTGCAAATAAGGCTCGATTTAAGTTACGCTGCATCACTATCCCCAATGCCAATGTCATGTAGCTCATACGCAGGTCATAGTTAGGTTTGATCAGGCTGCTTCTAATTACTACGTCAGTTGTCCAAAGCATATGCAAGTCAACAATTCCTCTCTCCAACAATTTTGTTTAACTGGGCAGAATTAAAAAAATTCAAACATACAGCTCCCTCTGTTGCAATGTACTAGACTATGCACAAGATATAGTATTCTAGATCTAGGTATTCTTGGCAGCAGTGTTGTGTAATGCGCACATTCTTCAAAAGCGCAAGACCCAAATTTGAAGTGCCACTTGCAAAGCACCATTAAGATGCGCTTTTTTACCCATACAAAAAAACAAACACAAATTTAACAAGAAGATAATACTTGGCACAGTCTTAACTTTCAAACATAGTAGAGCACATCAAATACAACTAAAATTGTCACTAAATGAGCATGAAGCATCAATCAATGAAGTTCAACAATTCAGAAGCTCCGGATTCATTTAGCTCAATTTCCGGCCCCTCAAATTCTCGTTCTTCCTCTTCATCATTTTCGTTGAGACTTGAGATAAGGATATGCGCTGCTATGTTGTGTACAAGACTGAAGATAGGGTTTTTTTTCCTTCTTCATTAGGATAGCAAGACATTTTTACCAGTTTCAATATTGCACTAGACCCCACATTTTTATCCCAGATGATTTTAATGTAGCTGGCGTGGATGCCAGTGCCAACAATTCGTTTACAATTTGTCCTAGGGTCCATTATTCTATATAAAGTGTCTAATTTTTTAGAATTGTTTCACTAATTAGAATTAGACTTTATTTCTTCTCTAATATAAATTACAATTAATATTAATCAAAATGACATGGCAGCCATGTAAACTTGTCATAACATTCTGTACATAAATTTTTGTACAGGATCTGGGGTGCCCGAAATTACATCGCCATCGACATGTCAGATTATAAACTTCCAAGCGCCACAGATTTTGAAGATACACCATCAAAAAATGTGGACCCGATAGTTTAATGACTAACATTTACATTGTCCAGCAGCACAGGAATAAAAAAATTCATTAAAGCCACGCTCCCTAGTCTTTTAAGGGTGGAAAAGCAGGGTAATTTGGGAGCAAGTATATAAAAAGGAAAGTAAGAAGTTCACTCATTTAGTCATTTGCTCCCAAGTTTGAAAAATAAAGAGTGGAACTACTTTAATTCAAGTGCTCCCTAGTTGGAAAAAAGCATATACTTAGTCATTAAATTACAATTTTATCTTTGCATTTATAAAATAATATTTTGATTAGCAAGGGGTAAATTTATAATATTAATCCTCTTAATTTACCCCACAGACTTGCTTTCCTTTGCATTCCACTTTTGGAGTAAAAGCACATTAATTGCATCCCTCTTCAGTTGTTTTCCTTGAAAAAAAAACCGCGAGCACGAATAGGAATGCAAATTCTATTATGTTAGTTCCTCTTCATCTTTCCTCCCAGTTTAAAAGTTGGGGGGCAGGGTGTATTAAGATATTAAAACAATTTCCTTTCATCGTTTAGACAGTGAATTTATATTGTGCAAACAGGTTATAAAGCGAAAAAGAACAGCGACCTATATATCACCACTGGAATTAAATTTTTTGGCCAAATCGCTACCATTGGGGGGGGGGGTTAAAATAAAAAGGCTTCTGTGTTTTTGATTTGGGGGTTTTTGGGCCCCTTTCGATCTTTTTCGTTGTGAAGCAAAGGTTGGTAACTAAAATTTATGTTCTCTCTTTAATTCACATTTTACAGTCCCTTTGATCTTTCTCAAAAAGGTAGGTTAATGTCTGGCTTTCAGCGCCCGTGTTCAACATTAAAGGGGACGGAGGTGAGATAGGCGATGGGTAGCTTGCTTCCAAATCTGAAAGCCGGCAAGAATCCCAGTTCTAAATTACAGCACCTAGCATTCCTATATGAGTTTCAGATGCTATAGGTTGAAGCCTAATGAGCCATTAACCAAGTGGAGGCTTTTTTTTCCTTTTTGATAATTAAACACACCACACACCCACTCGACCTCCCTTAAAAGGGGGTGAGAGAGATACCACCGGACCAAGAAGTTATCCAAACAACTTTGTACTATGAACAGTAGAGAAACTTGCAATTAAGGCTGAATGATGTACTAATAACAGCCCCGTCAGCAAGCTGATAAGCAATTAAATGTATTAAGGCAGAACTATGAAGCAGTGACATACCTTACGGGCTATCTTCTTTATGACAGCTTCACTAAAATGAGGTAGCTGAAAAAATGGTGCATTGCCCTCAGGAGATCCTCCACCAGCTTTCTTTGCACTAAGAGGAACAGCCTGAAAAAAGATCCAGTCATGATACTTCATCATAGCAAGAGGAGAAAGATAGAGACGTAGGCAATAATACTAGGACACGATCACATGACAAAACTACTGAACTAGTATGCCAAGTAAAAACCAGGGCAGTAAAAAGATAATTTATCAGAGACTACAAATCTAAATAAAAAAGATATCACCGCATGTTTAAACAAATAAGGGAAATTTGATGGTGAGAAGGAGAAGGTATGCAATAACGAATTCTTTGAAATTTCTTTATGTTCTTGACATAAAAAATAGCTCAGATTGGAAAACTATAACGAAATAAATATTTTATGTTTATTGAGCGATCACTGAGGCAGGTATATGTTCTTACAGAACAGAAGTAGTTGAGACTTGAGAAAGCTTTACAGATTGATGTTTTTTCACAAAAAAAAGGTGAAAAATAAAGAACAGTTACAACAGATAGCCGGTTAATTCAAACCTGGATAATACATTGGGAAAGTTCAACCACACCCACTGCAGGCCTTAGCCAACCATGACCCTGAGCTGTCCGCGGTATAACAGCCATCTGCATATGGTAATTAATAAATTATCATTAAATGGCAGGTTAAACATATATTCAAATTCTAAGTATGCTTTATAGATTTAAAATCAACTGTTTTATAAGGGATGAGGCCAGTAATGCTTTAGCCCTTGCGAAGAAGCAAGATTTAAATAATGAAGAAAAGGCATGAAAGATAAGAGATGGCGAGTACAATTGTTCTCATAAATACTCCACTTCAGAGAAGCGGCAATTTCTCTGGTAAAACGTCCTCAAGGTAGGGTTCTCTGGCGATACATCCACAAGGTAGTGGTAGACAGATATTGAATGGGATAGAAGTACACACTACACACACACACATAACCTATTACATGGACAAAACTTAAGATATGGTTCTTGATATTGCGGAATTTAGGAAAAAGATTATTGGACCTCACCGAGTACAAGATTATGGCTTTATTGAGGTGAGTTCTCACTTACAGCATATGATCACTTCATTTATGCAATAATTAATGGATTTTTGTCTATGACCATTAGCTAAAGTAGAAGAATCAATCGTGAATATTGCCCATAACAAAATTATGGATTAGACTATCAGCGGACTGTTAAACACTAGGTATCCTTAAACACTATCATATGAAGAAGTGGCAAAATCCTCAAGATCTAAAGATGGTCTATCAAAAAATATAATTTTTCATTTGCTACTCTTTTATAATGTCACTAAATTTTTTATTAATGTGCTACATGAGTGTTATAACTATCATCAGCACATAACTAGCATCAACAACATACCACTGATGTAGGTAGAAGCAGTAACAAAAAAGGTTAAAATTAAAAGCATCATTATGGGTATTGGATAATTTTTTGGGAGTTGGGACCACACAAAAAGTCAATTTCAGTAAACCAAAGCTCAATATACTCCAGAACCTTTTGACAATCATAAAATTTTTACCAAAACGAACCCTCATGTCATGGACTTAACAATCCTGAGGGCAGCAAATCTTAGGGTTATGGTCAAGACAGGAGATATGTAGGTCAATTGGTGATAACTGTTTAGTCTAATGTACCATGGAGATAAAAAGAATGTACCCAACATCAATTTCACCAGAGGTGCACTTCAATATATATCAGTGAAGAGTAAATTCAGAAACTAACTTTCATCAGCTCTTCAAGAAGGCGAGGTGCAAGCTCTAACACACGCTTAAAGTCTCGCTGCAAGTCGGGTGACAAAGCTGCTGTGTCACGGGTTAAATGGGCTTGAATTAACAACTCTGTCTGCAAGAAAAAAGACAAGGCAGTAAGATTTAGACTCACTATAAGATATGGAACTCTAAAATTGATTTCTAGCACTTCATTTAATGCACCGCAAAGTAATTTGATATTTTGATTTCAACAAGAATGTACCTTGACAAGTGCGGGATGCTGCTTCCAAAACTTTGCCTGCTCTTGCTTGATGTTCTTAAGGTCCAAATTCAACTCACTTCGAACCACCACAAAAAGCTTCTGAAGAGGTTCAGCATCGGACCTACGGACCGGAATTTCCATGTACTCAGCAGCTTTAATAAACACGTCCATGACTTTACTGCAATATTAGGTATCACAAAAGAATAATTACTACGTAATTATGGATACATGTATACACCAGCTCATATTCTACAATCAATCGATCAAATCGTAATGAGTAAATTTATCTATTTCTGCCAAACAAACTAACAAAGTAAAAGGCCTATGTTTAGATCATCTAAAAAAAGTAGGCCTACGCATATCCTCAGTGAAATAATTGCCACCTTGTTATTGAATGCAGTAAAAAAAATGGGTAAAATAATGTCAGTAAGCCAAACCTAATGTACTTTATTAGAATATAAAGGCAGCAATGTCACATATTGAATGTCATTTGGATACATGTACTACTAGAAGTGTGCTACACCTTAATTATGCCAAGTTCGTACATTGAAATTTCGAAAAATGAACCCCAGTAGGGTGTTTCAGAAACAAGGACCGACATAACATTGAAAGGATCAAAGTGCAAAAAGAAATGCTGGCATTTGTGAAATAAAAAATATAGTTCATCTGTATACATAAAAAAGGTCTTCTTGGTATTATACATAACTTCCCAAAGAATTTGGAAGTCTCTTGACACCCATATACTGTGAACTGTGAACTATAAATTGTTACCTCGGGGCCAAGGAAGGCTTCATAAAGTAATAATAAGCTGACAGTGTCTGGTGCATGACATAATTTCCAGTGTATTTGGATGATCTTGATAGATATACAACAGCAATAATCAAGGGCAAGAGAATACAGACTCCTACAATCCATAGCAACAATATTCCACCAGATGCACCGTCAAAATTAAGCAAAAACTGGGGCAGAGCTATTCCCATTTGGAACCCCTACATCCAGATATGGTAGTTTTAGTAGATACTAGATTGACATTGAATGATGCATTATATCATAAATGTATAAAAAGGTTGTTCCAAGAGATTATGGTACATACCTGTCTACCATCAGGATGACCATACTTTTCAAAATTCTCACGTGAAATTGGATCCGTCAAAGCTTGATAAGCCTTGGATATGGACTCCACAAAATACTTGTTTGCATCTAAATAAATATAGAACACAGGAAATTATTATTTTTTAGGATTCTAGTTTGCGCACAATTAAAAAGGCAATTAATGTACTTAAAGAACCAAAACACCTCCAACCTGGATCTGGATTCTTATCAGGATGGTATAGTATAGAAAGCTTCCTATAAGCTTTCTTTATTTCAGAATCTGAAGCTCCAGATTCTAACCCAAGTATAGTGAACGGGTCGAATACTTGTATCTAACACGGAAACAAAATAAATAAGTATCCTCTGTGGATCAGAAACCATCAAAACACTAGTTTTCGTAAAAATATTTACCTCACGACTTATATGTTTAATGTAATAAACAAGGACACCCATGACAACCCACAGAAGCACGAGTGTCATGTTACTACATGTTGAGAGGTTTGAAAGCTGCAAGAGAAATTTTTAAAAAATAGAACAAGAAAAGAACAAGTTATACTATAAACAGGATATCAATAAGTCATAGAGATAATCATCGATTGCAAGAAGAGCATGAGGAATGTACCCGTTTAAATATTGATTTGCGATACTTTCCTGATCGAGAGCAAACTGAACAGTCACAGTGGATGGGCTTAGCTTTTTTTGAGGCAGCACGGCATAATTTTAGTATTGTATATGGCACTAAAGGAATCGCAAGTATTGTCAAAATGAAAATCGGAAACAATCCACTATTTTCTTCCGAGGTAGCCATAGTAAACTTTTGTCTGTGTGTATATTCTTACTGCCTTGCTATACCTGAAATGAAATGTTAACAGATGATTAGAAGGATCTATAATGATGTGCACGTATAACTGCTTCTTGAAATTGTAAATTAAAGGTCAGGTTCAGGAAATTAGAGTAGTAGCTTGATACCGCGAAAGGCTCTTGGTATTGAATGTCTAAACCTAGAGGCTTATTACTTATTAGAGATATGTGGGTATGTTTATCTGAAGCAATTATCTTAAGTAATTGATCTTCCAAGATTCGGAACAAGTTTGTAAACCTGGTTGTACATTATCACGAAATAGAACGGAAATATAAAAACCACACATTCCAAGAGACAATCTATTTCAATTAATTGGTGATCCATTAAGGAATATACACATTACAAGATAAATATTTCTATTTACATTTCGCTCATTTCCTAACCTAAATCACAAGTTAAATGCCTCAGAAAAACCTACAATAAACACAGTCCCATTCATATACTGAAAAACACTTCACGTAAATAATTCATATCAATTAGCTTATGCCAGTAGCATTTCAAACCAACCAGGTAAACAATTTATCTCACTTACAAGTTACAATTTGCAACCAACCAGTTACAATTTGCTCATTACCTTATCCAAAATACACGTTAAAGACCTTGAATAATCCTCTATAACAAACTAAGTACCATTCATAATTTAACGGACAATCGACACAAATAACTCAATTTAAATTGCTCATCCCAATTATATACTGAATCGATCAGTTAATTTACAGGTAAACAATCCATCTCACCAAACTAGCAGAGCTCCAAACAACAGTAAATTACAGGTATTGATATACGAAATAATCGAATTCGAATATAATAATCGAATACGTAATTGAGATCAAAGCAACGAGTATCGAAATGTCAGAATCAGGTCCACAATTCAGTTCAACTATCCACACACACATATCTATTATCAAGTAATTGAGATATAAATATATACACACAAATAAATTAAAAGATGAAAAAAAATACCTGAAGAAACTGAACGGAGGATGAAAATGAGGAGAAAAAAAGAGAGGGGTTTAAAAGAACGGGGCTCCCTTCAGGCTCAGATCTAAACTATCCTTTTTTTGAGTTTTAACTTACTCTTTACTCCCCTTTACATTATATTTCAGATTTATATAATCAGGAAGTAATATCTTTTTTTTTTGTTAAAAATTATCTGAATAATATACTTTTTCTAATTAGATGTCAAATTTTATAATTAACAAATGTAAGTATATTAAAAATGGTACTCCCTACTTTTACCCGTACTTTAAGATATATTGACAGCATAGTTTCATATATTAGTTTTCAATTTTTTTTGAATATAAAATTCAAGTTTTAAATTTTTATTCATAAAAAATAAATTTGAAAAATAATTAACAGAATTATGTAGTCAATATGCACCTTAAATAAATTATGTGTAAAATTAAACTAAACAAGTAAATTGGGATAGAGTGAGTATTATTTTTTAAAACTGTTGGTTTCTTTGACTTGTGCCGAGAAAATGAATTAAAATAAATTTTTTCTTTACTTTGATGCTGAGGATTTGTATATGTTTTATTTTACGTGTTTTATTTTAGTGCGATACTAAAAGTAATATTTTCAGAAAAAAAAATGTTACACCATATATAATTTAAAAAATATTAACATTTTAACCAGAAATTGAAAAATTAGAACAATAAATTTATATTATATATATAATATATAATATAATATAATAACCGGAATGAGTTATAATTTGTAATTTGGTCAACCTCTCATTTTGGTTATCCTTTTCTATCACGACCGTCCGGTCTTTTTCATCAAATAATCAGAGCCGTTAAATCCAAATACTAAAAAACATATACTCCACAAGTTATCGGGTTCGAATTCCGTCAATAACAAACATTTATATTATTATTTATAAAAATATATATATATTTCTCATGTTCAAATCGCGTAAACAACAAATATTTATATTATTTATAAAGATGCATACTCCCTTCGTCCCTCCCAATTGTTATCGTTTGTAAGAGAGTGTCTGACACACGTTTTAAGGTTTATAGAAAGTATAGTTCGATAACTTTTTTTAATTTTTTTCTTTTTTTGAATAAAAGTTTGAACATTCTATTTTTATTTAGTATAAAAAAAGTTATAAAACTATACTTTATATTTATTTTAAAATGCATGTCGAACAGTCTCTCACAAACGATAACAATTGGGTGAGACTAAGAGGGTATAAGTTTTCATATTCGAACCTCACTTACCAACAACAAATATTTATATTGTTATTTATAAATAAAATCTCATCAATCATATATTATTTGAACATAATTTAAAATTATAATTATATAATCATTATATAGTCTTTAATTATTTATATCAAATTTTAATAAAATTATATAAAACAAAATTAAAAATATATAAATATTAACCAATACCCGTACATCACAATGGTCATAAGCTAGTATAGGTAATATTTAATTTCCAAAACACGTGTGGGAAATTAAGGATGAAAATTGTAAGTGATTCTTCACAAGTTCGAATTCCGTCAACAATAAATTATTATTTACAGGTTCGAATTACGTTAACAACAAATATTTATATTATTTATAAAAACACATTTAAGTTTTCATATTTGAATCTCACATACCAAAAATAAATATTTACATTGTTATTTATAAATAACATCTCATCAATCTTATACTATTTGAACATAATTTAAAATTATAATTATATAATCATTATATATTCTTTAATTATTTATATCAAATTTTAACAAATCATATAAAATAAAATAAAAAAATATATAAATATTAACCAATACCCGTACATCGCACTAATCATAAGCTAGTATAGTTAATATTTAATTTTTAAAACACGTGTACGAAATTAAGGATGAAAATTGAAAAGTGGTAGAAGTACTTCAACTTCTTATTTTGATTATCACTTTCGATCACAATTATCGGGTCTTCTTATTAAATAATAAGAGCCGTTACATCCAAATACTAAAAAACATACACTTCACAAGTTCTCAAAATTCTGTCAACAACAAATTATTATTTATAAAGATATATATAAGTTTTCAGGTTCGAATACCGTTAACAACAAACATTTATATTATTTATAAAGATACATATAAATTTTCATATTCGAATCTCACTCATCAACAACAAACATTTACATTGTTATTTATAAATAAGAACTTATCAATCATATACTATTTGTACCTAATTTGAAATTATAATTATATAATTATTATATGGTCTTTAACTATTTATATCAAATTTTAATAAAATTATATAAAATAAAATTAAAAATATATAAATATTAACCAATACACATGCATACCAGTCATAAGCTAGTATAGCTAATATTTACTTTCCAAAACACTTGTGGGGAATTAAGGATGAAAATTGAAAAGTGATAGTAGTATGAACCAAGTGTGAGGTCCTAACAAATAAAAGCTATGATGAACACAGCTAGCCCCTAGCTAGCTAGCTAAACAATTTGATACACGAGTGATAGTTCAAACTATCTAACAAGAAGAGAAACAACTAATAATGTTTGAAATAAAATCCAGCATTTAAGGGTAGCTTGGAGCTGAGAAGCATCATCTGTTTTGCCCCGAGTGCTGAAAAGAATGACACAAAATATGTTAGGAGACTTAGGACTCCATAGACACAATCAACTATAACTGTGACGACAAACAATCAACTATAACTCTGCGACGAATTGATTAACGGAACTCACATTGTATCCTGAGATGTGGCACATCTGAGATGCACAAAATATGTGCATTCTTGACAGTAGTAAGACCAGCAGTGTTTGCGAACCAATTTCTTGCACTTTCCACAAAATCGATCAGAATCACGATGCATATCTGGAATAGCAAAGATAAGCTGCACAGGATGATGGTGAAAATTAGGCATAGAAACCGTGGTTGTGGAAGAAGCGCAACTTTTATGGATCCAAAAGTCACAGTTGTTACATGAATATGACGAATCTTTAGCTTCTTGTCCACATGCATCACAATCAAATAATGCTTCCCTTTTAATCAGTTTGAAAGTGTGATCATCATGACTTGTATGACGAAATTCATGTTCTTCCTCGAAAGTACATAGTGTTAAGGATTGAGCATATCATGGTCAATCTTTCCTTAATACTAGTTGTGCAGATACTTAGCATAATCAGATTCCTAGACTTCAGCTGTGTAAATAGTTAGCACAATTGTCTCCCTGATTATTAGTCTAGTTTATTACATACTTGTAACTGATTCATATAGCCATATATAAGTAGAGCAGTGTACACTATAAATACCACATTTGATCAATGAGAAAAAGCAACTTCTCTGAATATATCTTTTCTTTATCTCTTTATGGTATCAGAGCCTTGATCCATCTTTCCCTTTCTTCTTAAACACATTATTAATGGCCAACGATACTCCTTCATATCAGATCCCTAATGGCAACGATCCAACCAAGCCATTTACTTTTCTAAACATTCACAACACCATCAAACTCACCTCTACAAATTATCTCTCTTGGAAAATACAAATGGAGGCCATTCTGATAGGCCATGACCTATATAAATATGTCGACGGGTCTCTTACTTGTCCTTCTCCGGTTGTCACAACCGACACTATTGAAAAAACCAATCCTAAATTTCTCTACTGGACTCGTCAAGATAAGCTACTGTTCGGTGCACTTGTTGGTACCTTGTCTCAAACGTTGGTCCCTCTCGTATCTCAAGCGCACACAACCAAAGAGATGTGGGATATCCTTGCCAAAACATATGCTCTACCAAGCAGGGGCCACATTAAGCAATTGAAGGATCAATTTAACCGCACTACCAAAGGTAATCGTTCTATTACTGAATTTATGCAGGCCATTAAAACTTGTGCCGATCAACTTGCTGCTCTAGGAAAAAAGGTGGAACATGAAGATCTTATTGATCGTGTCCTACTCGGTCTAGATGAGTCATATACCTCTGTGATTGAAGCTGTTAATGGAAGAGATACTCCTATTTCATTTGAGGAACTTCATGAAAAGCTCATAAATAGAAAACTCACCATTCAACAAAATCGTCAAGACTCCTCAATGCCAACAACTGCCTTTGCTGTTACAACTCGCAACCATGGTAAGAATTACGGTCGCTCAAATGCCCCTGGCATTCTCCCACTCCCTTCCAACAATTTTACAAAGCAAACTCGTCCCTACTTGGGTAAGTGTCAGTGGTGCCGTCAACAAGGACATGTTGTATCTCAATGCCCAGTGTTTACTCAGAAGTTTCCTAATGCTACACCACCTCCACCTCCTCCATTCCAGAACCGTTATGCACAAAGTTACAGGAAACCAACACCTCCTCAAGCACACACTGCTAATGTTCAAATTCCTCCCTCATCATCTACTTGGCTTTTGGATAGTGGCGCTTCACATCATATAACAACAGATCTGAACAACTTGGCACTACACACTCCGTATGATGGAACTGAGGAGTTGATTATTGGAGACGGCACAGGTTTAAAAATTTCTCATATTGGTTCAATGTCTTTTTCACACCCATCATCTCCTCTCTACCTTAATAATGTTCTTTATGTCCCTTCAATTTCTCGCAATATAATTTCAATCTCTCAATTTTGCAATGATAATAATGCATCTATTGAATTCTTACCTAATTCATTTCTTGTGAAGGATCTCAAAACGGGGGCTTCTCTCTTTCAGGGTCCGGTTAAGTCCGGTGTTTATGAAATTCATTCTAATTCACCTCAAGTTTTCGCAAGCAACAAGACTGATTCGCTCGATTGGCATCATAGATTAGGCCATCCTTCTCAAAAGGCTTTTAGAAAAATTATTTCATCCAATAATCTAAATATTTCCAGTATTTCTATTTTAGATTGTAATTCTTGTGCTTGCAATAAAATGCATCAATTACCCTTTTCAGTTTCTTCTATTTCTTCTACTGCCCCTCTTCAATATATCTACACAGACTTATGGACTGCTCCTATATATTCCCATGATGGTTACAAATACTATATATTATTTGTTGATCATTATACTAAATACATTTGGTTGTACCCATTAAAACGAAAATCTGATACCAAAAATACATTTCTTCGATTTAAAGCATTAGTTGAGAAATATTTCCAACTTCCTCTTATTACTTTATACTCTGATAATGGTGGTGAATATGAAGCCCTTAAAGAATATCTAGCAGTAGCTGGAATTTCAAGACTTACAACCCCCCCTCACACCCCTCAACACAATGGGTACTCTGAGAGACGTCACCGACACATTGTCGAAATATTTCTTTCTCTTCTAACTCATTCCTCGATGCCACTTGAATACTGGCCGCATGCCTGTTCAACAGCGGTTTATTTAATCAATCGTCTTCCCACACCTACACTGAAAAATGAGTCTCCTTTCTTTAAATTATTTGGAAAGCAACCAAATTATCAAAAGCTAAGGGGTTTTGGTTGCTTATGTTATCCTTGGATTAAACCTTATAATAAACATAAACTTGACCCAAAATCAATTCCTTGTATCTTTGTTGGATACTCATCAGCACAAAGTGCTTATTACTGCCTTGATCCAAAAATGAACAAGGTATATATCTCCAGACATGTTCATTTTGTGGAGAGTAAATTTCCATTCTTGGATCTCACAAAACCAACGCCATCTGTACATACGTTACTAGAAGAATGGTTTTCACTTTCTCTTCCTATTTCATCATCAGTTACAGAAAATTCTTCAGAAACAATATTACCAAGTCATTCTACTCCTTCCATAGACATAGTAAGTCAGCACTCTCCTATTTCTTCTACTAATTCACAAAGTCAGTCCATAAATTCTCCCACAAACTCCAACACCTCCCCTTCTATCTCTAATGAATATACATCCGCCTCATATTCACCTGCTATCTCACCTTCTTCGACTCCTCCGGTCTTGCATCAACCAAGTCATAATATGACTACCAGACTCCAAAATGGAATAAGAAAACCTATCACTAAACTTAACTTAAATGTTCAGGTTGCATCACCTGAAATTGAGCCTAAATCTATTACACAAGCTCTTAAAAGCCCGATTTGGAGGAAGGCTATGGATGATGAAATTGCTGCCTTGGTACGAAATAAAACATGGGACTTGGTACATCCATCAACCTCACAAAATGTGATTGGGTGTAAATGGGTATTCCGAATAAAGAGGGATAAAGATGGCAAAATTACTAAATATAAGGCGCGTTTAGTAGCAAAGGGTTTTCATCAAAGGCCTGGTCTTGATTATAATGAGACATTTAGCCCTGTTGTCAAGCCAGCAACAGTACGTCTAATACTTTCTCTTGCAGTTTCACAAGGCTGGTCACTTCGCCAACTCGATATCAATAATGCATTCCTACAAGGAACATTAACAGATGAAGTGTACACTATGCAGTCACCAGGATACAAGGATTCTGAATATCCAAATTATGTATGCAAGCTCAACAAAGCTCTTTATGGTCTGAAACAAGCCCCGAGAGCTTGGTACAAAGAGTTGCGGAAATATTTGTTGAATTCAGGATTTAAAAATGCGGTGTCAGACTCATCTTTGTTCACACTTCACACAAATGGATCCATTATATATTTGCTGGTCTATGTAGACGACATAATTGTCACAAGCAATAATCCAGAATTTTTAGAGTCATTCATTAAAAAATTCTCGACAAGGTTCTCTCTCAAAGATTTGGGTAATTTATCATATTTTTTGGGAGTTGAAGTACTACCACATCCTGCTGGTTTATTTCTCAGTCAAAAGAAATATATTTCTGAAATTTTATGCAGGGCCAATATGGACGAATCAAAACCAGTTGCAACTCATCCTCCACTGTCATTAAAAGGAAAGGCACTTCAAGACCCAACTCAATATCGTGCATTAATTGGAAGCCTACAATACTTAAGTCTGACCAGACCAGATGTTGCCTTCTCTGTAAATAAATTAGCCCAGTATATGCAAAGACCTACCGAAGATCATATGCAAGCCTTGCGACGTCTACTTCGATATCTAAGTGGTTCGTTACACATGGGAATTACTTTGCATAAAAATTCACCACTATCTCTTCATGCTTATTCAGATGCTGATTGGGCTCGGGATAGAGATGATTACATATCCACGACAGCCTACATTGTATATCTAGGCAAAAACCCAATCTCCTGGACATCTAAAAAGCAACGCACAAGGGCTCGCTCATCTACAGAAGCGGAGTACCGAGCTGTAGCAAATGCAACTTCAGAACTTCTATGGCTTCGTAACTTATTTAATGAGTTGGGTTTGCAAAGTACCTCTACTCCGGTAATTTATTGTGATAATGCAGGTGCCACATACGTTAGTGCAAATCCGGTCTTCCATTCAAAAATGAAGCATCTTGGTCTGGACTATCATTTTGTACGAGAAAATGTTCAATCCGGCAAGCTTAGGGTCACTTATATATCCACGAATGATCAGCTAGCAGATGCCCTCACAAAACCCCTTCCACGATCTACTTTTACTTCCCTGGTTCACAAAATCGGTCTCTCATGCTGGCCGACCATTTTGAGGGGGCGTGTTAAGGATTGAGCATATCATGGTCAATCTTTCCTTAATACTAGTTGTGCAGATACTTAGCATAATCAGATTCCTAGACTTCAGCTGTGTAAATAGTTAGCACAATTGTCTCCCTGATTATTAGTCTAGTTTATTACATACTTGTAACTGATTCATATAGCCATATATAAGTAGAGCAGTGTACACTATAAATACCACATTTCATCAATGAGAAAAAGCAACTTCTCTGAATATATCTTTTCTTTATCTCTTTACATAGTATGCACATATCAAAATCACAATCTTCACATCTATATGTGAAGTGCTCCCATTTATGCTTACAAATGTCACAGAAGCTCCGAGGTAAGAGGCGTGGGACTAGAGTGAGTGAATGTTTGGTGTGCCTGGGGTGATTAATCTGTGTTGGCAACTCTGCACATTTCTTGTGAAGGAAGAAACCTTCACAACTAGTACAAGTATATGCAGGGCCTTGTACTGTTGTTATGATTGGTTTATTACAAGCATAACACATAGGTTTATACCGACTAAGATCATCATCATTCAAGGTGAGGCTGTGCTCCTGATGACTAAAATGATGCATCGTCGTCATTGGAGACTTTTATTTGGATGGAAAATGAAAAACTATTCTCACATATATTTGTAGATCTTCTTGTTCCGACTGTTTCTACTTTATAGCTGAGAAACGTACTCAGTGATAGAGAATGTAGGGACTGATATGGTTTCTTTTCCACAAGAGCGTTGGAAAAATAAACATCAGTCCCTTTCGAAATCAACATCTATCGAGTCCAGTTAAATTTCTCACTACTTTCCTCTCATTTGCTTGTTAATTGCTGCAACTACCTAAGGTTTTGTCTGCAGTTATACCAGCAATAATTAATGCATGGACAGTTGGCTACTTTGTTGGTTATCACTGGCTCTACATAGTAACCATCCCCAGACATGTTTAAATGGTTCTGAGGAACATTTCTAGTTGTGAATTTATAAATTTGTGGTGTTAAAATTTATTTAATAAAAACAAGTTGGAAAAGAAAATAGACTTGATTCAAACAAGATAATTCAGAATATATACTGTACGAGATATCTTCTCAGATTTTATTTATCAAATATAATTTCAATACTGTAAACAATTGCCACATCTATAGATTGTCATCTGAAAACGTATAGAAATGACAAGAGGAATATATTATATTTATAATGCATTTATATATAAACATGGATATTTGAATATTTGACAATCATAGAAGTAAAATGAGTCTGAAATTTTGTGAATACACATAAATACTTCTATTCAGCTCAATAGAGGACCTGGAGAGAGAATCGACCTTTTGGATAATATTGATCTGACAAACTAATTAAACTAATGAAACACAAGTAGCAAAAAGTTGGATACTATATACTGCCTTGTCCAATTAAATTCTCTGTAAGCACGTTTTTCAATATTTCTTTAAAATATAACTCTATTATATTTTTTAATTTTTTTTGCTGTATAAAAGTTTTATTTTTAAACTTTTATTAAAAAAATATTAAAAAAATATTACGAATATTTTATAGAAGTCTCGAAATATGTGCAAATAATAAACCTATCGAAATTGGAGTATATTTTACGGACTATATAAGCAGATCAGCAAGCCCATGGCTTTGTGACAGCTCTGCCAAAACATTATTCTACTGGCGAGGACAGTGATTCGGTGTTATCTAACTAGCTACAATAGCAACCCAGCACGTCGCATATTGAAGCTGAAACATCAATCAACTCAGCAGGATTTTCTTGTTTAGTCCTGAAAATATTGTTACAATCATCTGCAAGAAGTTCCTGAAGGTATTGATTACTAGTTACAGATTGAGTGTTTTACATTTTATTGACGGAGGAATTTGATATCAATAAAATTTGAGGTTCGTCGCCGGAATCAAGATCTACGATGGTGGTTCTTCGCCTGAAAAGTGAGCGGAGTGTGGTAGTTGTGATAAATTGGGGGCTGAGATTGCTTAGGGTTGGTGGGGGCTACTTATGGCTCTCGCTTCCGACCCCTCACAATTTGCCTACGTATCCCTATTTATAGGGAATCAAGCTCACGTAGTTCTTGGGGAACAAGAAATCTAATAGGCTTAGACTTCTTATTCCCAGGCCCGGTCCAGAATCCATCTTCCGCTAGCTTTAGGAATGTCCAACTATGAGGCCCAACCGCGAAGGCCCAAGGCTCGTTTGTAATTGCAGGACTTCACGGATAATGCATCTCCCTGCGCAAGGATAACATTCCGCTACAGCTATCTCCCTTGAATTACGAACGCATGTATAGCCACGGTTCACCCCAAATGCCAGACGCGTCCCTATCCCCCGAATGAGGATAACCCACCAGATAGCAGGACAGGTGATCCCAAGCTCTTGGGTGCAAAGTGCAGGATGACTCCAAAGTTCTCCAACGAGGACACCCGTTGAATACAAGAACAGAGTTCCCAAAGCACACACCAAAGTTAACCCCGCATCCCCAACGAGGACACCCGTTGAATACAGGAGGAAGCCTTCAATCATCAGGCATACCCCTGGAGGCCTTCAAGCTTTTCACGGACATCCCCCTCCTTGACCGTCTCAAGGAGGGAATTCTTCAAAGAGTACCTGCAACAAATACGTTAGTGAAAATAATCCTCCATTGCTCCTTCCACGCTTGTCTTGCTTTAAACTTACTCTTGATCATGCATTCTTCATACATAGGACGCGTCCTGAACGATTGGGCGTGTCCTGACGCTACAAACTCCACATATTGTTATATCTTCCAAGTATCTCTATTTGTTTTGTCTTGAATGAGAACAAGCTCAACCATCCCAAAGTATGCATCTCCAGGAGGCATGACGCGTCCTCCCCTTGTAAAATATACATATTCTCCTTGCATGGCAACCTTATTACCTGTACAGCTTATCCCATTATTTTTACTTATCAGGGGTGTTAGGAATATATGTGCATTAGTTTGATGATATGTTTAACAAAACACTTAAGTAGAAATTCAGTGTCTGTAGCCTCAACGGATAAGACCAATTTGGCTATCCGTTGATGGTGTAGCTTTACTTAGAAATAAGTCTAGTGTTGTAGCATATTTCAGTCTCTGTATTTAAGATGTAATTCTTAGAAGTTGAGAGAAACTATGAGTCATGTTGACTACTAGAAGATATGCAGATAGGAAGGCCAATTGTAAATATTTCATGCCTTGTAATTTTGTATAAATGAAGTGGTATCAACGGATGACTTAAAGACCTTCAACGGATGAGAAACTAAGCTTCAACGGATGTCTCTAAAGCTTCAACGGATAACATCCTTCAACGGATGAGTGCATCAACGGATGAAAGCTTCAACGGATGTTCTGTTGATTAACCGTTGATAAGTGGTAGTTGTACCTACAAACAGAGGCACGTGGGTGAACAGAGATAACTGAAATGTGGCAGCCTAATTTCAGGAATATCAGAAAAAGCAGTCGTTCTACTCTAGTATAAAGAGACATTAAGTCAACAAAGTAC